>NC_137823.1:11135591-11143091 GCF_963921795.1 Nannobrachium achirus | reverse complement strand
TTTGCTGGGAAAATAGCAGATCTACAAGCTCACGGCGCATCACAACACGATGCATTGTGAGCTTTTAGATTGGCTATTTACAGCAAGGAGATTTGGTGAAGAGGGAAATACTAGAGCAGAGGTTCTCAAAGTGGGGTCCGGGGACCCCTAGGGGTCATTGAGGGGGTTACAGGGGTAGATATTGTGAACACAGCCGATCTACAAGCTCACAACGCCTCCCAATGCGAGGCGTTGTGAGCTTGTAGATCGGCTATTATAATGGTCTCATAATTATTACATTTTTATCATTTTAGAGGTGTTAATAAAAAGGCATATAAAGTCCTTAATTTGTAACCCCCCCCCCCCCCCCCCCCCTACATAATCTGAGGACCCAACTGGGGGACCCGACCCCCAGTTTGAGGACCACAGTTCTAGAGCAGTGGTTCTCAACCTGTGGGTTGGGACCCCCAGGGGATGTCCACAAATTATTTTGTTGGGCCCTCAGGTGATTAACTTAGTTTATTATTAACATACAAAACACATTGTTTTCTCTCTCAACAGTAAACAAACCAACAAAGTGTAGGGAATGTGCACATTTCTGTTGAGGGGGGGGGGGGGGGTTAATCCATTAAAACACCTTTAGATTGTAACCTCTTTTACCGTTATTTTACACTTTGGCTCCTCAAAAATAAAACAAATAGCAGATATACAACCTCTTAGCGTGTCACTTCGTGCCACACTATGAGCTTGTAGATCTGCTACTTTTGTAAAATCTTGAATCTTTGAATATGTTTAACTCAATTCTTTGTGTCTGGAGGTCCCTGCGTGGAACAATGATGACATTTTACTTCTTCTATTTCTCTATATTCTATTTCTACTTTTTTTTTTAATGTTTTTTTTAATCTTCTTATATTAGTATTGTTACACTGTATCATATCACTGTTTGTAATGATGTCACAGCTCTACTGTTACTGTAAGTAGGTGCAGCAAAACTCCTTGGCTGTTAATGTTTGTGATTAATTAGGCTAATTCATTAATAACTTACTGTAGTGAGTCATTAATAACTTAGTGCAGGGTTCTTCAACAGGGGGTCCGGGACCCCTAGGGGGTCCTCAGAGTTACTACAGGGGGGCCTCCAAATCTTTGTGTGATAGAAACCTTTTTCTTCTTTTTTATATTAACCACTTGAACCCTAGCGTCCTCATTCTGAGAACTTTAGCCAAAAATAGCAGATCTACAAGCTCACAGCGCCTTTTTTGCAAAGAGCTTTGGTGTAGAGAGCGAAAAGAGCAGAATAAGTACAAAGTGAAAGGTCAAGTTTATTAAGTATTGACGGTTCAAGTGGTTAAATATCTGAAAACACAAATTGACATGAATCCAAGATACACTGATTGTGCTGTCAAACAATGAAACTATATGGAATCTATGAGAAGGTTGTGCTTCATCTCTCTCTCAGCTAAGGGGTCCTTGGCCTGAAAACGTTGAAGACCCCTGACTTAGTGTATTGATTAATTCATAACTTACTGTATTGTAAGCCAGCTTTGTATGACCTTGTAAACTGAACAGTGGAAGCATTTAATAAAACTTTAATTGACAATATTATTGTTCTAGTTTATTAATTAATAATTCTACTGACCTGTGGAAATATCATGATAATAACCTAATACTCAGTAAGTATTTATAGATTAAATCTTTGGTCTAGACTAAATCATGTCCTATTTGAAAAGGAAAGTTGTATTTTTTGAAATATCTTAAAGACAGGGTGAAATCAAAAACATGTTTTAGTATAAATAGGCCATTCTTAACTCATTTGCTGCGATGGCCGTGAATCCCGTAAAAATCCCGCTGTACGTCCCTGCCACGCCCGTGAATCCCGCCAATGTGCTTTTAAATTATGTAATGCTAAATTAGACTCTCCCACAGCTCCTCAAAAAGTTTTAGCCTTCTATCTTATAAGGAAACCAAAATATCACACAACAAAGTGAGTGTGTTTGAAAACAAGAGTGTAATAAATGTATAAATCTCAATAAAATCAACAGAGAAGGAACAGTGCTGGCAACCGCTGCAGCCTCCAGCACACAGAATGCGTCTTTTTTTTCCAGGCTCTTTTTTTTTGTTTTTTTTTTCCCTCACTCCAACATGCATCCATTCACACACACCCCCATTCCAACACCAATGCCCTTGCCCTACAATGGAAGTGTTGCCAGAAGTCAATCTGAATGGCACCATGTAGGAAGCCCCCCAAGCGGAGGCTAGCCAGCCTAGCCTATAGCAACAACTAAACAGTTCAGCTCGATGAGACCGTTCTTCATAAATCAAACAAAATCCCGTGACATTTTCACTTCAAAAACCATAATCTGCTATGGGCCTCCACAACCCACAGCTTCATAACCCCACACACCACACTATTGTCCAGATTTGCAGCCAACTAGAGAGAGTTGGAAGCATCTCTGCCTCATGACTGCCTGAACCAAAATAAACCATCACAACAAATAGATAACACATCTGCACCTCACCTCACGTCAGCGGGGGTCCCCTCGACTACATCCCGATCACAAGGCACTGCTCGCGGCAGAGTATATGTCCCCCCGTGTCCTGGACTCCTGGTCAAGCAACCATGTCGTGTCCGGAGGCTGATTTGACCACAAACAACATCTCTATTCGCGTCGGTAAAACTTATAAGACATCCTCGTCGAGCGTTAGCCTTGTCTTCTCCGTGTCTGCACGCTAACAGATGGATCCCACCGGGAACAGTGGAGTAAGCAATCGGACGATTCATTGAAAGTAAGTTGCTTTGTTTTCATCCAAAGTTTCTGTGCTTCCCGTGTCGGTGTCCCGTTCCCTGCACGCAACGTGCAGACTGAAAAGAAAGTGAATATCGATCCATCGTGGCGCTCCTGCATCTCCCCCTGAGTGTGATCAGCTGCAGCATGTGTATCGCACACAGCATTGTAATGTTGTAATGCGTTCTTCTTGATGTGATCAATAACTCTATGCTTGTGATCCGTTCTAATATCCGGTTATTTACACAATCACATACATAAACGTTTCCGCATCCGGTATAGAAACGGACCTGATCAGCAACTACATATGGCAACTGTACAGGGGCGTCAATTGGGTATGGCAGGGGTATGCAGCTGCCATGCCTTGGCTACAGGGGGAAATAATAAAATGTACTTTTCATTGTGCCTGTTGCTAAGGTATGGCAACATGTCATGTTGCCATACCTTACCTTTTTCTGAACTGACGCCACTGCAACTGCACACTAACGGATCCCAACAGATTCAATTCGGTGGAGCTTTATTGACATGAGAAAACGCAAGTGGTTTGTACTCGCCAAAGCAAGTGTCACAAATAAAATAAAAACATTTGAAAATGGGTAACATAATACAGTTGGAGGGGGTACCATTCCCACCTGCTTAGCAATATATATTTATATATATATATATAGATCTGCTATTATGTACATGTATGTGTATAGCCTACAGTATAGTTAGTGTGTGTGTGTGTGTGTGTGTGTGTGTGTGTGTGTGTGTGTGTGTGTGTGTGTGTGTGTGTGTGCGTGTGCGTGTGCGTGTGTGTGCATGTGTGTGTGAGGAGGTACTGCAGACCATCGTGGGCCAGTCCAATATAAAAAGCGTATTTCTCTTTGTGTGAAGTAAGACGCCCTAAGGGCAAGATGTGGCCTATTACAGCACTATTACACAATTCCAGTTATACACAATTACACTTATTACACTAGTACACTCATCTGATAAGTGCCTGAAGCCATAAAGACAGATATCAAGTGAGTTATTTCCTTGAAAAGAGAACATTCACAAAAACTTAAATAACTCCTTTTCATTTGATTTTCAAGCTCGGAAAATCAAAAAACAAGGTTTTTGAAATGGCTATAACTATAGAATGGTACATCGTAAATGCAAGATTATATTTTTTTCGTGAAACTACAGCTTGTCCTCTTCCATTTCCAGTAATGTATGACATGGTCGTGCAAACACAGAATTTAGGAAAAATCTAAATATAAAAAAAAATATTCATTATACAAAATGGCAGTAAAGCCATACAGTGCAATGTTAAAATGGCAGCAAATGAGTTAATTACTTCCTGTGAACAGAAATTCAAAAAGTGATGAAATAGACAGGTCCGCTTGCATATAAATGAACCTTTGATTACATTCACCTGTTTGTTTCCCATTGCTGGCTCCCATTACTCCCATTACTCAGATTTTTAAACCCCATCGCCTGAAGGGCTGGTCCCCTCGGATTGGTTCAGAAACACACAGGCTTCCTTTTCAAACTGAAACTTCAAAATAAAATACCCAAAATAGTCATTTCATTGGGTCTTTAAAGGAGTAGTTCACCCCCAAAATGAAAAATGTTCTATTGATTACTCATGCCATGGAGACTTGAGTTAAATAATATGTTTTTGTTTTTTTGTCACATTCCTAATACAAAACATTTATTATAGTAAACTTACCCTGACGGTTTCCCCAGTGCCATGCATTTGGGTCCCCATCCAGTGCCATGCGTTTGGGTCCCCATCCAGTGCCATGCGTTTGGGTCCCCATCCAGTGCCATGCGTTTGGGTCCCCATCCAGTGCCATGCGTTTGGGTCCCCATCCAGTGCCATGCGTTTTGGTCCCCATCCAGTGCCATGCGTTTGGGTCCCCATCCAGTGCCATGCGTTTTGGTCCCCATCCAGTGCCATGCGTTTGGGTCCCCATTTGGAATCAATGGGGGTAAATTTACTATCACATTTTTTGTCTTAGGAATGCGACAAATGAAAAAAAGAAAAAAAGAAAAAAATATCTTTATTGAACTCAAGTCTCCATGGCATGAGTAATCAATAGAAAAAAAAAATATCATTCTGGGGGTGAACTACTCCTTTGGCAGGCCCACATGCCCACAGGCAGGCAGGCAGGCAGGCAGGCAGGCAACAACGTTGAAGTATTGTAGGAAAATATGGTACATTTTTACTCCAATACATTTTTTTAATGAACAAAGGGGTTCTACAGCGCGCCTCAGCCTACACGGCTATAGTCTGGTGCATCACAGGAGCAGGGACAGATGTATGCAGTAGAGAGAGAGACACTGAAGCAGCTCAGACGGTTCTAGCCTTTTTATTCAGGTGCCAGTAAAAACAATTGACTAACGTTTCGATGCTAATGCATCTTCGTCATGAGGTGGAGCAAACAAAGAGGAGCATTTAAAGGGACAGGAGAGGGTGGCTCTCTCAATCAACCAATGGCTGTTGGTTCTCAGGTAACAGGTGCTGCATGTCAGTCTCAGGCAAAACTGATTAAATAAACAAATACATAGAGTAAAGATAATGCATGTACAGTCAACAATAGGGGGCAAACAGTGTTAAGCCAATAAAAACATTTACAAAATATATATATGAATGCATACAGAGCACAAACAGAGTATAGGGGAGAGAGCCTCAGGGACCGTCTATAAGAAGCAGGATAAGTTCAGTTCTTCGTTTAGGCCATTGGGCTCTAATGTGTCAAGGTGTTGATCCACATTGCTTCTCTGCATAAAAGTTTTTTTATTACATCACCTCCTCGTTGTGGGGCTGCAATTTTCTCAATGCCCCAGAACTTGAGGGAGGCTGGGGAGCCATGGTTGGCTTCTATATAGTGCCTAGCTATTGCATAATCCAAATTCTTTGTGCGAATGGCCGTTTTATGTTCACCAATTCTTATTTTAAGTGGTCTCTTTGTTTGGCCAATGTAGGCAAGGCCACAGGGGCATTTGAGCATATAGATCACGTGGGTGGAATTACAGTTAATGAAAGAAGATATTTGAATTTCTTGCCAGTACGTGGATGAGTAAAGAATTTAGTATTGGTCGAATTGGAACACTGGGCACAATTGCCACATTTGTGGAAACCTAAAGGCGGTTTAGGGAGCCAGGACGGGGGGGAAGGTGCATTCATGTCCGAGTGGACAAGACGGTCCCTGAGGCTTCTGGAGCGTCTGAAAGGTCAGCACATATATTTGCCAGTTTGGGATCACTCTTCAAAATATGCCAGTGTTTGAGAAATACATTTTTTATAAGCCCTGCTGCTGGTGTGTACTGTGTAGAAAAACAGAGTCTATTGGGGCCTGTTTAGGCTTTTTTGTGAGTAAAGACATCCTGTCTGTGTCAAGAGCTCTACTTGTAAGCTGCATCTAGGTCTACTTGGTTGTAGCCTCTTTCTCCTCTTTAATCTTTAGGCAGGTGAATAGGGTAAAAAAAAAAAACTAATAGCTACAACCATGAAACTTTTCCAGTTGATTACTTACATCAAGACTAAGAATTTTTGAATTACAAGTTTTCTGAAATTATATGTTTAGATATGCAAATGAGGCATTATATGCGCTAATAATGCCCAATTTGCATACTTTTCAGGTACATAAATCTGAAGATTGGATAATGCCAGGTTCAAAACTATTGTTTCTCTTTCTTGACATATTAGAGACAAAACAAATTACAGAGGGGATTTTAGATATCTCTTTTTATCACTCCATAAATCATAAAATAGTGTCAACAGTCATAAAAACCCCATTTTCGCCATGTTTTTAGTGATAAAATGTGATGTGAATCAGGCTATGAATGATATATCAACAAACCCCCTCTAAATATTTTCAGGATATAGATAAGAATAAAACTGGAAGGTTTGGTGGTATGTGGGTGCAACTGAAGTGGAGATTTATGTACCTAAGTATGAGGAAAAAACACATTTTGGGAAACAGCCTTTAAAGATCGGACACACCCCCATCCTATACAAACCAATTGTAACTTCAAACTCCATTTTAATCATGTTAGATTCATCAACAACACCTGTCCTCGGTTCTGGTGACTCATACTGCCCTCCTAATATGTGAGGGGGCCATGTTTCATTGATTCATCTTTATTTATTTTTTATTGTCTATATATATCTATATTTTATAAAATATGTATGAAAACGAATGCTGTTAACTCAGCACTTTCACGTATGAAATGAACATCTATATGTGTATTTTGAACACTAATTTTGCATTAGTTTGAAAGAAAGCGTGTTTATCTCATTTTTTACATTTTGATTTTTTACATGTTTTCACCTGCCATGTCTCCCCTTTAGTTTCTAGTCACATTGTCGATTTTTATTACTATTACAAAAATACAGCCTGTATAATATATACTTCGGCTATTTGAAACTAGCAGATCTACAAGCTCACAAACGCATCAGACTTGCAACGTGTTGTGAGCTTATAGATCTGCTATTTTCAAACTATAATTTTTATAAATTTTATATATTTGACAACTTGTGAAGTGGAACATAGGCTACTGTAAATTGAGAACTTTTACTTTTGGTCCTTTAATTACATTTTGATGCCAATACTTTGTGTACTTTTACCAAAGATGTTTTTTAATAATATTGGCCTGGTTCCAGCCCATAGACAGGCTATAATAATATAGGAAGATAGACTGTCCCCAATGTTGTTGCCACCAGAGGGCGACATCCTACAAGTCCTATGTTTCCTGGCGTTTACCAGAG
>NC_137823.1:10970591-11128091 GCF_963921795.1 Nannobrachium achirus | reverse complement strand
AGTCACCTACAATACATACACAGCTGATTACAGTACTTGCGTGCTCTGCTTGCGCAAGTAATACTACTAAATGACTAAATGCTTCAGATTTATAGCGCTTTTCTCAGTACACAAACTCACAAAGTGTCTTTGCAACACGATAAAGCAAAATACATAAAAATAAAAAATGTATTAGGAGAGAAAAAAAACTTAAATAAAAGGTTAAAACTGAGCAAAGAAGACCAAGGAAAAAAACAAAACATTCAGCTAAGACTAAAAGACAGAAAGGGAGGTTTGGTTTAGGGTGGGGAAGCTAGTCTGAAAAGGTGGGTTTTGAGGGAGGCTTTGAACACGGAAAGGGTGGGGTTGTGGGGGGGGGGGGGGGGGGTGGGGGCTCTGATGTGAGGTAGGAGTGAATTTCAAAGGGAGGAGGGGGCTGCAACCGAGAAAGCGCCTGTCAGCCCAGGTGTGTGTTTTGGTTTGGTTTTGATCGACCGAGAGGTTGCCATCGCCATGCTCCTGTTATCCCTGCAGCTTCCATATCTACTCCATCAACAACTAGATGGGCATTTGTGCAAATCAGTCTAAAAGTGCCAATTGTTTCACAGATGCAGCCCAGGGCATGCTCTAATGATTTAGCTTGGGCGCCCGTATAGGCGACCTTCGGGGTCGCCACAACGGCCAAATCAAGTTGGGATCCCATTGACACTATACTACAGGAAGAAAATACCAAGGAAAAAAACATCTTTAAGTAGCATGTGAGGGGTCTAACTAGGATTTTGTCTTGATTCTGAATCCAATTGCAAGCATTTGTTTTGCATAAAAAAACATTCTTTGGCTTAAAATGGACTAAACAGTAAAGGCTTTATCAGAGTCTGAGGTGAAGAGCTATCACCTCAACTTTTAGGTGATAAGCTATCACCTAAAAATGTGATGGCCATCATACTCACGCGCCTCTGTGCCTCTAAAACCAGGGAGCACACTGATTGGTCTAGATCAGTGAACGGGGTTATGGGGAGATGTGTGTGAAAAGTGTGGTTTATGTATGTTTTACGTTTTGTAATATTATAATTTATATCTGCAAAGTAAACACAGTTTTAGATAAATAGTTGAGTAAAAATACAATATTTGGATCTGAGATGTAATGGAGTACATAGGCCTAGTAAAGTACTCGAAATTGGACATGCTCAAATAAAGTACAAATACCTACAAGTGCAGTCAGTAGGCCTACTCAAGTAAGTAAATGTATTTTATACACAAGTTGTTGCAAAATAAGTAAATAAATCATATAGACATATGGTCATCGTGTCCTAGAAAAAGCACCTGTTTTTGTTTGTATTGTGTTTACAATTAGGTAAAAAGTAAACCTTAGAAAACTGTTAAAACAACAGGATAAACCGTACAAAATCTTGCACCCCCTTCTAGAAAGAGGCTAGGGTAGCACTTTACAATAGAATCGCCTATGGTAATATGACTAAACTGTATAGAGCTGGGTGTCGTGGGGGATATGACTTCACTGTATAGAAAGCTGTGCAAGACCATCTATCCATGCCATTCCCATTGAAATGCATAGGCAGGAACAACCCCGGTACCCTACTGGTAGTAATAATGGATGGAGGAATTTCTAGAAGGAGAAGCGGGAGACAGAGTGTGCTCTGAGCTGACTGCTCTCAATAAAGAGTTATGGAGCAGCGAGCGCGAGGACACGGGACGCAAAATAATGAGGAGAGACGAATGTGTTTGTATCTGAGAGAGAGAGAGAGAGAGAGAGAGAGAGAGAGAGAGAGAGAGAGAGAGAGAGAGAGAGAGAGAGAGAGAGAGAGAGAGAGAGAGAGAGAGCACTAACAGTAGCAGCGCCTTTTCACTTTGCTACTTTCAGTCTATTTCTTTTTTCTTCTCCCTTTTCCCCCATATTTCCAAAAAGTGATAATGCTTTTACTTTGGCACCTCAGCTATACTTTCAGGGCACGTTTGTACTTTTACTCAAGTAACATTTCAAATACAGGAACTTTACATTAGTTTTTAACATGAGAGTATTTGATGAGTATTTCTACCTCGTGTTATTGCTACTTTTACTTTTACTTGACTGCTTCTTCCCTTAATGACAAAACAGACACACAGAGCGTGGGGAAAAGAAACACAGGGCATCCTGCAACGTGAAAGCAGCGAGCACAAAGCTCCACTGACATTGACAACAATTACAGAAAGACCCCCTCCCCCCCAAAACTGCAAAAATAAATTCTCCTGTCTGATCTGTCGTTATCCACAAGTTTCCGACGTCTCATCGTGCGTTGCACAGAAGCTGTGCGGCACTTCCGGCGTCGCAGCCGAGTGTGGTCTACAAGCTTGCAATCGTTGCAACTGCGACGCGACGTGAGCTTGTATGTCTGCTGTTCTCCGGATTTGTCCCACGCACACATAATTCTGCAGTAAATACGCGCGGAAACAGGTGGATAGACAGAGAATGATTCCAGTGAAAAGGTGAAAGATAGACTCATGCAAGCAATGCAAGGAAGAGAAAAAAACATACACACACATAGCTTGAAGTTAGCTGTGCTATTTAGAAATGACCATGACTATTTTCTTACACATCTTTTATGCATTTAAAAACGTGTGAATTGGGACATTCTGCAGTTTGATTGATTGATTGATTGATTGATTGATTGAGTGATTGATTAATTGATTCATTACTTTATTGACAGTGAATTAACTGGATGATTGATCGCATATAAATATTTAACCTGAAAGGAAAATGGTAAATGGTGCATTTATATAGCACCTTTATCCAAGGCGCTTTACTATCACGATCTGGTGTTGTGATGGTGAGGACCCAAACGCAGAACTCAACTCAAAGTATAAATCGCAGGAAACCAAGGATTGCAGTAGACAAAGACTTTACTTAACTTAACTTAAACACAAGCATAAATGGAATCAAACTTAACAGAACAACACAAACTGAGGAACGGACAGCAATACAATGATCCAGCAATGAGAGCAAACACAGACAGGTTTAAATAGTCTCTGGACAAGGCAGTCATTAGTCAACAGCTCACAGCTGTGATACTGGGAGGATCTGAGATTGTCAATCAGGTAGGCTACTCACAGGAGGGGAGGGGCAAGCAGGACAAGGTGAAGTGGGGGAAAAGGCCAGGGCGAGACCCTGGAAGGGCCACCGTGTGGCCCAGATCATGACATTTACATACATTGTACATTACATTCACCCATTCACACATACATTCATTACATTCACACGCACGCACACGCACACGCACACGCACACGCACACACACTCATTACATTCAGTACCAACGTGCTCACCGGGAGCAACTAGTGTTTGTTAAGAATACTATGCCTAACTCTAACCCTAACCCTAACCTCAGTAACCCTAACTAAATTCGGACTAATGAACC
Organism: Nannobrachium achirus; assembly: GCF_963921795.1. Taxonomy (NCBI): domain Eukaryota; kingdom Metazoa; phylum Chordata; class Actinopteri; order Myctophiformes; family Myctophidae; genus Nannobrachium; species Nannobrachium achirus. The sequence goes on along the minus strand of NC_137823.1, from coordinate 11,124,702 downwards.
TTCGGACTTATGGGCAGTCCCCGAAAAAAGAACAGTGAGTATCCGGTTGAGGCGGAAGTGACGCAACCGCTCCCTTGGTTCAGTAGCAATAACAAGTCCTACTGGCAGCGTTATGTCTCCTCTCAAAAAGAATTGGAACGTTATTTTGTCGTTCTCTGGTGTTGTTGGTGTTACTTCCATGATGTTTTCAAATGTTTTCTTAAACTATACACCCATAACAAGAATATTCCGCTCGAATGACTCTGTCTGTGCTAGTGTGCTTCTGTTATGTTTCCAATGGGACTACAGTTCATTATATTGACTCTGTCTGTGCTTGTGTGTTTCTGTTATGTTTCCAATGGGACTACAGTTCAGTGCAGCAGCGGCTACTTCTGTTACTCGCCGTTCGGGAGCTGTAGTTCGGACATTGTGGAATAGTTGTCTGGCTACGCGAGACTAGGGGTTCAGAGTCTTGCTCATGGACTCTTCCACACTAACTCCGGGGATTGAACTGGGGACCCTCCGTGTTCTAATGACGTTTTTTTCTACCCCTGTGACACTGCCACCCCTGACAGAAGTCTGTCTGTCTGTCTATGTACAGGACATTATAATGCTCTCTGTTGTTTATGTCATAATTGCGACCGTAGGTCGCATTTACTACCAAAACCTCCACCAGATGTCCGTGGGTCAGTGAGTCAGTCAGTGAGTCAGTGAGTCAGTCACACTTTTGCCCTGCTCATATCTCCACAACCGTTGCCCCCATCCATGCCACATTTTGCACACACACTCCTTGACTGCCAAACTACAACCTCCAAGGACCCCCCGAGTCCCAGGGACCCCCAGGTCCCTGGGGGACCCCCAGATGTAAAAAAATGACCAAATGTGGTCACACGTCACACGTCACACTTGTTCCCTGCTCATATCTCCGCAACCGTTGACCCGATCCATGGCAGATTTTGCAAACACACTCCTTGCCTGCCAAACTCCAACCTCCAAGGACCCCCCCAGCCCCAGGGACCGCCAGGTCCCTGGGGGACCCCCAGATGTAAAAAATGACCAAATGTGCAAAAATGACCAAATGACCACCCCAACGGGGCTGCTCACGGGGAATTCCCGGGGACCACCAACTCCTGGTGCTCCAGAACGGATGCAAAAGTGGTGGCGCCCCCAGTGGAGGACCCCCTGCCACTGCAGCGCACATAAAATGCCGTAACTCGGGCCAGGAGCGTCCGGGAGAGCCGGGGCCGGTACCTATTCGTCCGCCAAGGCAACGCGGAGACCCCACCCCTCATTTCTCACATGGCCCTATTCTAGCGCCACCTTCAGGCCGATTTTTAAAACACATTTTTGGACACTGCTCCTACAGTTTTTGCCCTAAAATCACAAATATCACTACACAGCATGTCTGCACTCATGTCATCACCATGGATCAGGAAGATTTTGGAAAAACAAATTTTTGCCCTATTTGTGGAGATAAGCCACCTACGGTCGCTTATCTCCCGATTAGGGAGTCTTACTGGTTGTAATTGTGCTTTGGCTACAGCTGTGAAATGTCATGCTAATGAAGCCTGTTTAATTGAATTGAATCGAATTGAATTTAAATGAATTGAGAGGTTAGACAAAGCTCAAACCACAACCTCCTCCTCTCTCTCTCTCTACCTCTCTCTCTCTCTCTCTCCCTCCCTCCTTTCCCTCACACACACACACTCGCCGCGCGCATGCCATCTCCTTCCTGCCTGCCTCGCACACGCGCACAAATGAAACAAACGACTCTCTCTCCTCTCCTCTCCTCTCCTCCACACACACACACACACACACACACACACACACACACACACACACACACACACACACACACACACACACACACACACACACGCCGGTATACCCGTCCTTTCCTCTCAGCTCATCTCTCTCTCTCTCTCTCTCTCTCTCTCTCTCTCTCTCTCTCTCTCTCTCTCTCTCTCTCTCTGCAGATGTCTGAGCTGAGCAGGGAGCCTTCTGTCTCCACACCTGCAGCATGAATGGTGAGTCCACTGCTGTGTGCGTGTGTGTGTGTGTGTGTGTGTGTGCGCACGCGCGTGCGTGCGGATGTATGCATAATGTGTTTCCTTGTATGTCTTGGTGTGTGTGTGTGTGTTAGTGAAGTGTAATAGTGTAGTGTTTACATACAGATGTGTGTGAGTGTGTGTGCGGGGTTTTCATATGTTCAGCAGTGTTCTGGTCTGGTGAGATTTATCTGAGCTACGGACATGCTGGGCTGTGCTCCCCGGAAATGATTCCCTGGGAAACAGCTTAGACGTCACAGTGGTACCGGTAGGAACTACTAGACCCATAACAAGGCCTTCAGGGTATGAATGCGGCACGGGTTTACTGTTGACCTACCGATGTTTCATGTTGAGATTGGCACATTTCACCCAGGTTTTTTTCATCTCACTCACGTCACTTTGTCTGCTGACCTCACTCAGCAACGAAATAAACGAAAAATAAACACAAATAAAAATAGAACAATTCACAGGAGGCAAGCAGCGACCACCCCATGATGTGCACTGCAATGTAGTTCCAAATTTTGAGAGTGAAAAAAATAAGAAGACACGTGTGATCTGGGCAGCTTGCCCCAGGAAATGTGCCAATCTCAATAGGGAACAACGATGTCTAGATAGTTTTGCCACAACTAATGTAGATTAACTGCCATTTTATGACCAAACACGCAAAATGGGAAAAGAAGCGGCGATATATCCATGTTTCTGCAGCTAGGATGAATACAATTCAGTATGCGCCGGAAGTCCGCAGATGTAGTATTCCGCTAGCCTTGCAACAGCCAGACTCTCCCTGGGGAGAGTCTGGGAGTCCTCCATAGACAACGCTTTACGATGACGTAGTTACTCTCTTTGACTGGCAGGTCCAGTCCGTAGTCATCAGCGCATCAAAATATCGTCGGCAGAACAGAATACGTCTTTTCCAGACAGATATTCCAAAAGTACAAACTGTTGTTCTTTTTTTAAGTTCTGAGATGCTGTTGATTTCAGATAAAACTTCGCTTAATACAGCTTTTATTTGCGATTTGTAAACTCGCGTCGGTTATGGGGGCCGCCATGTTTGTTTTCAAAATGTGAGAGCTGCTGCAGCCGCTCGACCAATCAGGAGCTGTGTGAGGCGGGTCACTCCAAATGCAGCCATTTGATTGGAAATTAGAACACAAGTTCTCCATAAAGAGACTCGATGGGAGCACCATCCAGACCGAGAAAGGAAGCATGCACATTGGTGATGACGTAGCTCGGGATGGCTGTGCGATAGTATTCCGCAAAGAATCGTGGGAATCCGAGTTCTTTTCGCTCACTCCCGGCTAGGGGTGGCTCGGTATCAACATTTTGTTATCGCGGTTACCATCCTCCCATTTACCGCCGGTATTGCGGTAATTACCGCACCCCCGTATCTATTAATTAAGGTTCGGCGATAAGACAAAATATTCCTATCATCTGCCCAAAATTCGTCTCTCCGCGGTCCTATAAGCCCGACTGCTCGAGTTCCCCGTACAGCACAGTGGGTCTGGCTTTTGAAAGTAGCAGATCTACAAGCTCACAACGTGTCGCGTTCGCAACACGTTCTGAGCTTGTAGATCTTTGCAGTGTCAGGTTACTATAGTAACGTAGGCTACAGAGGCGTCAATTGGGTATGGCAAGCTATGGCACCTGCCATACCTAGGCTACAGGGGGAAATAATAAAATGTACTTTCATCGTGCCTGTTGCTAAGGTATGGCAACATGACTGGTGTCTGTCATGTTGCCATACCTTAGCTTTTTCTGAACTGACGCCACTGGTAAGCTACTGGGGCTTCAGACACTGCACGCTGTTTGTGAACAAACCAGATGAGACGGGTATAGTGATTGTGTACGGTCTGTGATTATGCAAACTCACGTCTCAAAACGCATTGATTGAGTGGTGATATAAACATAGTAAACAGGTTTTAGTTACCAGACTTGACAGAAAAGGTTGTAGTCGAACAACGACGGGCACACGCGCTACTGTAAAAGTATTCACTAGCGCTGGTTTCATTTTCGGTTTTAGTCCTTGTGCTCCGCCCGTATGAATAAAAAAGAAACGGCCACGAGGTATGTATAAACATACTTATGTGAGTTGTGTCGTGTGGATTATGGAGAAAGTTTAACGCTGCTGAGGCTACGAGGCTACTGCACTGCTCCAGTGTCTACTGTGTCTCACTCTCTGTCGGAGACTGTGACGGGCCATGCTTCCAATTGTTCCAAACATGTGGTGCGCGGCCCAGAGCAGAGCGGCATGAAGCGCATGCGGTCCTCGCTTCTCCCCCGTTTTAAAACTCGCTCGTTCTCAATAAAAATAGCCTATTTTTTGTCTTTTTTTACCGCGGTAAGGACCCTGACACCGCGGTAGGCCGCGGTATACCGCGATACGGCGGTACGGCGGTTACCGAACCCAGCCCTACTCCCGGCGCCGCAGCGCGGGGGCTATCGGGTACCATGGTAATTGTTTATTGTTTATTGAATGGATCCCCATTAGCTGAAGGCAAAGCGACAGCTAGTCTTCCTGGGGTCCATATAGGATACATACAAATATAAAAACATGAATACATAATCAATGAGATACAAAAAATAACAAATTACAAAAAAACAAACATAATTTCAATTCAAAAATAACAAATTAACAAAAACGTAATTTCAAAACATAATATAAATTTATCAATGTAAAATTAAGATTCTGGTCATGTGGTCAGCTGCAACATATGTGTCTTTAAAGCATACTTAAAAGATAGTTTGGTTTGCGTAAGATTAATATGATAAGGTAACAAATTCCAGAGTGACATTGATCGATAAATAACTGTATGTTTGAGGAGGTTGGTTCTTGGCGCAGGAAGTGTTAAATGACCATGGCTGGCATTCCTGGTTTCATAATTGTGTGTGATAATTGAATTTAAATACTGATTATAAAAATAAACTGGTGATTGAGTTAAAATAATGTTTCTGAAGAACATCAAAAGACTACAATGTAGAATGTCTGTGAATGTGGGAATCGTCATCACATGCGTGGACATGTTTGGCAAAAAAATACAGATATTAGTTGGGGAAGGGTTTGTGGACCAGCTCGGATCACGCTTGTCAGTTCGGAACGAAAACCAGACTCTCCTCGCTTTGGAGAGTCTGGTGATGCGAGGTTAGCACGTGCGTGTGCGTGAGAGATGACAGTTTTCAGTTGTGTTTTGCCTTTCTTTCCAAACTGTTGATGAAAACAGGAGTTGTTAAAGCGTAACGCTATAGAGTCACGCGGTTCCCTCCTGTCTGTGTTGGTTATAATATCACCACTGTCCGGGAGAAACCTCTCATCTCTGTGTTTTAACATTTCATGTTCAGATCTGCTACTTTAGCAAAAACAATAATCTTGAAAAGTAACATTTTTGGACATATGAGGTTTCCACGCGACATGGATGATGTTATGCCTCCATCTGTGGCTGATGATTGAAAGCTTTATAATGTGACTGTCATTGGGAGGTTGTGTGTGTACTGTATATACTGTGTGTGCACGTGCGTGCGTTTATGTGTGCGTGCACATTAAAAGGTACGAAAATGTTGGCAATTGAGGGTAATTCGTTGTTTTTTTTTATCCTGGCAACAAGTGTGTTAATCCCGAAAAAGTCGCTTTACCAACCAAACCAAACTTGACACAATCCACAACTTCTATGGCAGTGAGATAGATACAGTATCAATGAGTCGAAAACGTATAATAACTCATCAACTTTATATGTCAGCGCTTTTCTTAGTCCCCAAAGTTGCTTTACTAACAAAACAAAACTAACTTCGCAACTTCTATGTCAGTATGATGGATAGAGCAGGGGTTCTCAAACTGTTTTGACTCCGACAGTAAGTGGCCTGGTTTCCCAAAGCGATTTTAGCCCAGCGTAAGCCCATCGTAGCTCACGCATGGTCGTAGAGACCAAGCCCCGACCGTCATGTTCCCGTGTTTACATGGGTTCGGGCAGAGCAACTTATTTAGCCCCCTACAACTACACCAACATTCAGATTTCACAAGCAAAGTGCTTAATAAAGTCTCTAATAATGTAAACCCAGGAACATGACGGTCGGGGCTTGGTCTCTACGAACATGCGTGAGCTACGATGGGCTAAAATCGCTTTGGGAAACTCGGCCAATAACCTTTTCATCCACGGCACCCTTGAATTACTTAGTTATTCTTTAAGAATCTTATATCATCTTACACTACGTAAATATGCACATCTTTCTCCCTAAGTTACAGTATGTCGCGGTGAAATATCCATTTCCATGAGAACTGACTGTAAATAACTTCATACGTGACGTTTAACCACCTGAACCCGCAGCATCCCTATTCTGGGGGGAAAGGTTCACCAAAACAATAGCTGATCTACAAGCTCACAACGAAAAGATCTGCTATTTTTGGTGAAGAGAGTTGGGGTAGATGGAAAGAAAACTCATCAAGTACAGCAGTGGTTCTCAACCTGTGGGTTGGGACCCCCAGAGGGGTCCCCAAATTATTTTGGGGGGTCCCCAGATGTTTAGCTAAATGTTAACATTGTTTTCTCACTCAACTGTAAACAGACCAACATACATTATACGTTTATAAAGGGTATCTGCACATTTCTAAAGTGACAATTTAAGGACTTTAAAGACATTATTAGTACCTCTGGGAAAACATTGGTCAAATTGCCAAATATTAGAGGAAGGAATTGTGAAAATAGCAGATCGACATGCTCACAACGCCTCCAACGCGAGGTGTTGTGAGCATGTAGATTGGCTTTTCTCACAATGGAAATGATCGAGTCAAACTATTATGTAATGCCAACTCCTACAATTCCAAGTGCTTGTCAGAGTGGGGGATCCCCAGTTGAAATATGATTATTTTGGGGGTCGCAGCCTGAAAAGGTAAAGAACCACTGAAGTTCAAATCAGTCTTAAAGTACCCTAAGTGTTAGTGTACCCTACCCATCACGGCACCCACTTTAGGAAGGGCTAGTCCCAGTTGTCTGACGTCCCAGTTTGGCGAACAGACTGTAAAGCAAGCGATCTTCATCCCATTCATGCGTTTATCGTGCGCTTGCCCAGGCCTTACGGCCTGGGCATAAATATAACGATTGCATTCACCACGGCTTCGTAACTCGCGCGGGCACTCGCGCCTGCGGCGCGCGGGCGCGAAGAGCAGGACCAAGGTCCGCTGGCCTTCGCGCCGCTTGCAATGTCGTGGACAATAATTACAGTCTGTTTGCCCAACTGGGACGTCGGACAACTGGGATTTTCCCCTTTGGGAAACCCTGTGATAGAGAAATGTTTTGTTAATAGCTCGCTCTGACTCCTCTGATGCGATATGCTCTTAGATCAACGACATCATCATTGGTTTAAAGTCTACTTTCCAGGCACCGCTGGGTTGGACTAAACAACATTCATACAAAACGCACATGGCAAGAGTTTTCTTTGCTATTTCTTTATGTGTTTCTAAAATGAACGAGCAAATGAATGAATGAATGTGGCATTGGCACAGGGGTAGAGAAACCTCATTAGAACACGGAGGGTTTCCGAACCCACCCCAGAGTTAAGTGTCGAAGAGTCCTTGAGCAAGACTCTGAACCCCTAGTTGCTCCCGGTGAGCAGGTTGGTGCCTTGCATGGTTTCCTCTGCCATCGGTGTATGAATGTGTGCGTGAATGGGTGAAAGTAATGCACAATCTATGTAAAGTGCCTTGGATAAAGGCGCTATATAAATGCACCATTTACCATTTGCCAGTGAACAAAGGTTTCAGCTATTCAGCCTTGGTCAGTGTCAGTAGATGTAGAGAGTACCCATTGCCATGGGTCAAACTCAAAGGACCATAACCCTAACACTGTGGCAAATTGTTTTCCTACCTCATTTTCTTTGTTATTTAATCACAAAAAGCATTATTGTCCGTATCGGCTAAGCCGTGGCAACCTTATACAGTTCACAACGGCAGCCTTGGGCCATAGGCAATTCTGCTTATTTACATCGCTTTAAAATCCATGTGTGTGTGTGTGTGTGTGTGTGTGTGTGTGTGTGTGTGTGTGTGTGTGTGTGTGTGTGTGTGTGTGTGTGTGTGTGTGTGTGTGTGTGTGTGTGTGTGTGTGTGTGTGTGTGTGTGTGTGTGTGTGTCCTTACTGTCTGCACTGCTGCACTCAGTCACAGAGTGATGTGATGCATCTCGTTTGTCCTTGTGCAAGATTGATGCAAACTGAACGGTTCAATAGTGCGTGTGTGAGTGCGTGCGTGTTGTTTGTGTGTGTGAGAATGTGTGACAATTTACAATTCAGGCATTCAGCAGACGCTCCCATTTAGAACGGGTACACATTATTGTGTATCATTATTTATTGTTTATGCTTTAACTATTGAAAAATAGCAGATATACAAGCTCACAGCTCACGCTGCGAGCTTGTAGATCGTCTATTTTTGAAAGATCGTGAAAATTAGAATTTTGACCCGATTCTATAAGTGTCTTTTGAATCCTTCTAAGATTTTTTTGAACAACCTATGTCAGCAATCTGGCTGGCCATCGTCAAAGAAAAGGTCCTTTTCGCTTAAATGGAGCTCAGTTAGTCTGTTCTTGAGAGACTACTATACTATCTTAGTGGTTCTCAAACCTTTTCATGTGAAGGACCCCCAAACTGATATGTATTTGGCCACGGACGCGCATCTCAAAATATCTAGTTCCAGGGACCACCCAGGCCAGAAGCAAAATTTGAGTTACAAAAGTTTGCTTTGAAAATACATATATTCAAAGATTTGCACACATTTTCATGACTTTTTCCAAAAATAGCAGATCTACAAGCTTGCTGTGAGCTTGTATATCTGCTATTTTTCACTGGTTAAAGCATTCAATAATTCTAGGCCTAATCCAGAGCGACTTACAATAAGCAAAGACAGCACATGGTAATACATCAATACATCAACATCACCAAATCTATAGAAATAGTCATCTAAAAAGAAACATAAGTAGACCAAGAGGCTATTCACTGATCTAAACAATCAAAACATCAGCAATCTGTACATCGAAGCTATGGACACAATAGCTTCGATGTACGAGAGGATTTCAAGTTGAAAATGGACATCCGTCTGTATAAAAATGCTTTCTAAATCGCATGTACAGTTTGGTCATCGAGGCTAGGCAAGTGCTGCGGTTTTTGCATGTGTGAATCCTCTTCTCTCTGCATGGTCTTCGTGCATTGTGCGTGTGTGTGTGTGTGTGTGGGTGCGTGCGTGTGGGTGTGCATGCTCTGTTGTGATAACATTGGTATTTGATGGTAGAACAGAAGCTGTTTCCCCCCCATTGGGAGACGCCTCAGCCAAACACTGTGTGCACGGCTTGCTTTAACACTGTGTGTGTGTGTGTGCGTGCGTGCGTGCGTGCGTGCGTGCGTGCGTGCGTGCGTGCGGGCGTGCGGGCGTGCGGGCGTGCGTGACAATGTGTGCATGCTCTTGTGTGATTATCCTCTTTTCTGGAAGTCTGAACCCATAAAGGAGAATTCTAGACTAGCCGCTTTATTACATAAATGTTTTTGCTATTGTGTGTCTATGTTCCCCAGGTTCCATGTTCCGGTTAAAATGCACCAGGTTAGCATTCGCCAGTGTTAGTTTGACTGAGGTTAGGGTTAAGGTTAGGTTCAGGGTTAGGGTTATGGTTAGGTTTAGGCATAGTTTTACTGAGGTTAGGGTTAGGGTTAAGGTTAGGTTTAGGTGGTAAATGGGGAACATAGAACCTGGGGAACATAGAACCTTACCTTTAGTTCAGGTACCGTGAGAATAAAGACTAAAGAATGGTTCAGATCAGAAGCTGTGTTCACGTTCACTCTCCCATTGGTAATGAATAATAGACTCCAACCTGCTTCCTGCCTCCTAATAAGGGCGTCCGCCCACTTCACACAGAGATACAGGAAGTAAACGGAGATGGCGAGTCTTAGGGCTGTCACGATGATGACATTTTACGTGACGATCAATTATTGTCACTCAAATAATTGCGATTGACGATTTAATTGTGTTTTTGTCATTTCTGTTTGGCTTGTAGGCTTTGAAGTTGCACATGGCAGATATGACCCGAAACCTAAATATGCAAAGAAATGACTGACATATTTGACAACTTTATACTTAAGAAAGAATATCGATAGTGGAAATAGCCGATCTACAAGCTCACAACGTTGTGAGCTTTGTAGATCTGCTATTTCCACAATTTTTGAAAATGTTTTACTAATAGGGACACATGTTTCAACATGTAAACGATTATGACGATTATGACAAAATGATTGCGATTATGTCAAATAATAGCGATTAGACGACTATGTAATAATTGTGACAGCCCTAGCGAGTCTTGCTGTTTGCGTCTTGGCAGAGACTATAGTGGCCATGGCATGCTAGATGCCAGTGTGCCACACGTCCCACTGGCACTGTGCTACATAGCACTGCACTGCCCCTCCCCCCTATGTCACTCACAGTGGCTTCTACAAGCGGCAGTGGCACAGGGGCAGAGAAACCGTCTTTAGAACACGGAGGGTTCCCGTCCCAAAGGGTTCCCAGTTCGATTCCGATTCCGGGGGCTCCTCCAGAGTTAGTGTGGAAGAGTCCTTGAGCAAGACTCCCGGTGAGCAGGTTGGTGCCTTGCATGGTTTCCTCCGCCATCGGTGTTTGAATTAGTCCATGGGCCATACGAGATGTCGGTGTCCGAAAGGTGGCAAAGGTTACCATGCATTTTTGAAAAGCTCTATATCTGTAGATTATATTTTGGTATGATAACCCTTTCTGTAGATGATATTTTGGTATGATAACCCTTTCTGAGACACAGCTAAATTGGTGTTACCAGCCGCTAGAGTTGGTGTCCCATTAACTTAATATACAGGAGAGAAAAAAGCAAAAAATGAATATGCTAGTTTTTTTTCATGATTATATATATATATATATATATATATATATATATATATATATATATATATATATATATATATATATATATTCTTTTCTTTTTTTCCCCTTTATATTAAGTTAATGGGACGCCAACTCTAGCAGCTGATAACACCAATTTAGCTGTGTCTCAGAAAGGTTTATCATCCCAAAATATAATCTACAGATATAGAGCTTTTCAAAAATACATGGTAACCTTTGCCACCTTTCGGATACCAACATCTCGTATGGCCCATGGACTAAATGTGTGTGTGAATGTAAAAGCACCTTGGATAAAAGCGATATCTACCGTAAATGCAATGTTTACCATTTACAAGCGCCCCCTGCCAAGCCACTTGACACAGTGTGAGGTCATATAGCTTTATACGTGGGCAATAATATACTGTAGTGCCATGCACGATAACACACACCCTCAAGTGTAATATTGCGATTATACAACAGTTAACCTTTAAAAAAAATCTAAAACAAGGTTTCATTTTAATTAAGATATTCAAAAGAAATTTGTAATCTGTTAATGCCACATTTAGCTACTATATGTCCCTTTAGCCACTAGCATAGTGTTGGGAGCAGCGCAGCTGGTTTCTTTGTTTGATGAGACCTGTGTGGTAGTGCTCAATATTCACACACATAGTATGCATATACATAATGTATGTGTATATATATATATATATATATATATATATATATATATGTATAAGTATATATATATATATATATATATATATATATATATATATATATATATATATATATATATACACACACAGTGTTAGAGGGTTTAGCTAACAATGCCAAAACTAGGTCAGCCGTTGCTTCCAGCAAACTATTACAATGTGGAGGGAGAAAACGCTGTTCTGTTAACAGGTGTGACTGTGGTGAGAGCAGAACTGAACGTTTGTTTGCTAATTGAAAGCACCGCAGCTCCAGGCCCGGGAGGGAGAAAGGGTAATATTTGCTGACAAACAGACTTGACTCAGGCGAGCAGACCTGCCGGCAGGGACCTTTCTCTAAATGTAAAGTAACTGAGTACAATTACTTAAGTGCTGTACTTAAGTGCGATTTTGAGGTGTTTCTATCTTGAGTTTCTTGAGAGGATAATACCACGAGAGCATGCTTTGTTTCCTATTCCCATTACTTTTACTTCTACTCCACTACTTCTCCGATCCAAATATTGTACTTTTACTCCACTACATTTATATGAAAACTCAAGACACTAATTACTTTGTAGATTTAGATTATTATTATTTCAAAACATACATTAACCACTTCAAGTATAGTAATGCAAACCTGTGTGTGTGCGTGCATGGGCTTGTGTGTGTGCGTGCCTATGTGCCTGCGTGCCTGTGTGCCTTAGTGTATGTGTGTGTGCCTGCTTGCCTGCTCGTGTGCACGGTCAGCCCTGGGCCTGGCAGGGTGTTTAGCCCAGCATGCTATCAGGACCACAGTGGTATTTCCTGTGGGCAGAGAATAAATCACTCGCTGGACGGATAGCGCTGCCTCTGGGCAGAGACCTCCACCAACCCACAGACACACTGCTGTGATCACAGACATAGAAATGTAGACGCCTCTTCCGGCTTTCTGGGGCGTCTGTAAAAAAAAAGTATTGGAGATTTCTACGGACTCCTTCCACGTGCGCAGGGACGTGCTGGGCCCCTGATTCAGCCCGGGAAAAAGAGTTGGAGAGGCCCTCACTATAGAGAGAGATCTCTCTCTATAGCGCTGCTGCTACTCAAAGATTTGCCATTTCAGATCATGACAAGTGACAAGCCAGTGGGCCAATTACATGAATTAGGCCTATATTTTGTTGTTGTCGGGTGGAAACATTGTACAGTATGTCCAAAACCGCTTGTTTTGTATTTATCATTTCAAAAATGATTTAAACTAGTGAAAACAGACGATCTACAAGCACACAACGCCTCGCGGTGTGAGGCGTTGTGTGCTTGTAGATCTGCTGTTTTCACTACTTTTGTGCAAACAGTTAAATCTTTTCCTAATGGCCCGGCCTGGACCGGCCGAGAATGAACCGGCCGTTCGGGAGTTGTCCCGCTTTTCCCAATGGCCAGCACGTCCCTGCGCAATTAACATCAAAACAAAATACATATTAAAGGGAGAAAGGATCGCTTTAGGCTATTCTATGAAGTCCAGACTTTAAAGTCGGCTTCAATTCAACCTTTTTTTCTGTGGCGAGTCGACTTGCGAAAATCACAACTTGTTAATGCCCTAGTGTGTGTGCACATTGTAAAACGCCTTGGATAAAGGGGCTATAAATGTAGCATTTACTGATTATCTAATGTAGGCTATTCTTTGTTGTTTTTCTGTCCAGGTGGAGTCAGCATGTGGGCCATCACTCCAGAGGAGAGAGGGAAACATGACAAGCAGTTTGACTCTCTGACACCCATCCTAGGACATGTGTCAGGTAGGCCTTCTTAAGCCCGTATCAGAGTCTACGGTGGAGACCTATCCACCACAAATTTGAGGTGGAAAGCTTTCCACCTCAAGTCAGAAAATAAGTGCAGGCCATCATAGTCACGGCCCACGGTGAAGTCCTTTACCCCGTCTAGACCGGTTCAGGTCGACCAATCAGTGAACGGGGTGTAGAGCCTGTCTATCTGATAGTAAAAACAGAGAGATGTGTTGGGACTCGCGGTGGAAAGCTCTCCACCGTGAGGAATGATGTAACGTTGTAGTTTCATGACTCAAAAAGACTTGAAAAGACTACACCGCGGTGTAAATTCTTCCACCGCGGACCCGACTATGATACAGGCTTTATACTACACCCATTCTAGTAGGCCTACACCCATCCTAGGACATGTCTCAGGTAGAACTCCATATCCTTACACACTCTACCTTTTTAATGTGTTTATTAAGTGTCACAACAAGCTCAATGTCGCGCTCAATGCCAAGCTCACAACAGCTCGTAGATCGTCTATTTTCAAACAGTTTACACTTTTACTTTTGGTGCTTTAAGTACATTTTGATGCCATTTTACTCAAGTACATTTTGAATTCCGGACTTTTACTTGTAACAGAGTATTTCTATATTGCAGTGTTGATACTCTTACTTAAAGGAGCAGTTCCACCCCCAAAATGTTTTTTTTGTGGTTACTCACACCATGGAGACTTGAGTTCAATAATATTTGTTAGCTTTTTGTCGCATTCCTATTATTATATTATTATTATTATTATTAAATTATTATAGTCAATTTACCCCCATTGATTCCGGATGGGGACCCAAATGCATTTGGGTCCCCATCCGGAATCAATGGGGGTAAATCTAATGTAATCAAATTGAACTACAGTATTTTCCGGACTATAAGGCGCACTTAAAAGCCTTTAATTTTCTCAAAAAACTACAGTGCGCCTTATAGTCCAGTGCGCCTTATATATGGATCATTCATTGACATTGACATTCCCTTTAGCACAGCTCCATCTGTTTGATGCATAACGCAACGGTAGCGTCTATTATGTGCGCCTTATAGTCAGGTGCGCCTTATATATGAAAACAGTTTGAAAATAGACCATTCATTGACAGTGCGCATTATAGTCAGGTGCGCCTTATAGTCCAGAAAATACTGTACTCTTTTAAGTGAAAGATTGGAGTACTTTCTCCATCACTGCTTACAGTGTGTCTCTGTGTTCCAGGAGAACAGGCCAGGAAGTTCTTCCTCCAGTCAGGGCTTCCGGCTCCCGTCCTCGCTGAGATCTGGTAAGAAGTCTATATGGGTCGATGCATACTCCACTTTTAGAGATGAATATAAATCGGTTTGGCTCTGTTCAGATTTTGCACCAAATGTCTGAACCTGCGGTTCCTCTCGTACTGAGCGGGATTACTATTACTATATATACAAAACATCATCAGTAGGGTAAAACTAACCTGTCTCACGACGGTCTAAACCAGGGGTGGGCAATTATTTTTTTCCATGGGGCCACATGAACAACAGAAAATATTGTGGAGGGGCCGGGCCAAAAGGCAGAGCTCCCCTGCAAACTAAACACACAGCTTTATCTCTGACTTCAGTAAATATATACTTAGCGGTCGAGTTTTTGTTGATAACCAGGCATTCGACTTGTGACCAGTCTGACCACCTGCTTGTTATTGAGACGATCCAATGATCACGCACACGTGCTGATGTACGCATTGCGTCCATATGTACGTGAATAAAAAACTTGAAAATAAAGGAAATGCTGCTGTAGTCCATGCATGAGGTAAAATTAGAAATGTGTTTATTTTGTAATTTGCCATTAACCCTACACAGGCCGGTCAGAGTGAACCAAAGGGCTGCATGCGGCCCCCGGGCCGCACAATGCCCAGGTCTGGTCTAAACCCAGCTCACGTTCCCTGTTAGTGGGTGAACAATCCAACGCTTGGTGAATTCTGCTTCACAATGATAGGAAGAGCCGACATCCAAAGGATATGACGTAATTTAGAGGTTCTTGGGGCGTACCCCTCCTAAAGTCGGTTGTTCGGGGGCGCCTGCTGGCATACTGGTCCAGGCGCATTCCACTGCCACATAGGTTCAATTCCCGCTCCGGATGACCTTTGCCGCGTGTCCCCATCTCTCCCCCCATTTCCTGTCATTCTACTGTCCTGTTTTGTGGGCATAAAAGCCCACAAAACAAATCGTAAAAAATATAATATAATATAATAATAATAATAATATAAGTGGCTCAGGGGTAGAGCGGCCGCTTGGCAACCAGAAGGTTCCCAGTTCGATCCCGGGCTCCTCCACAGAGTTAGTGTGGAAGAGTCCTTGAGCAAGACTCTGAACCCCTAGTTGCTCCCAGTGAGCAGGTTGGTGCCTTGCATGGTTTCCTCTGCCATCGGTGTGTGAATGTGTGTGTGAATGGGTGGATGTAATATGTAAAGCGTCTTGGATAAAGTTGCTTTATGAATGCACATTTACCATTTACCATTTACTTCTCGCTGGCACTGGCTGGCTGGGGGAGTGGGGTGAGAAAAAATGCTTAGCTCTACAGTTGTCTCTAAAGTAAACTCACTGTTCATTTTAGCTGATAAATACAGTATGCCACGTAGTTGTTTAATGTGCACTACATTAGCCTTCATACAAGCTCTTGGAAAACCTCCATATACTGTTGTGGACATTAAACATTTCCTCGTCGAGAGAATGAAGAATCGCAAATAAATGTCTTCAGTAGATTTATTCGATCACAAATTATACCCACAGCGTGTCGCAGCCTCAACGAGCCACACTTGAAATCATGCACGCACGCACGCACACACACAGACACGCATGCACACACACGCGTGCATTCCCATTTTAATTTACTTGTAAAACTAAAGTCACAAATGCCTGTGAACACAAAGAGTCCTTGAGCAAGACTCTGAACCCCTAGTTTCTCCCGGTGAGCCTTGCATGGTTTCCTCTGCCATCTGTGTATGAATGTGTGTGTGAATGGGTGAATGTAATGCACAATCTGTGTAAAGCGCCCAAGGGAACCACACTAAATAGCTGTAAAATGTTGAGGTATTTGTACTTTTCTTGAGTATTTCCAATTTCCATTACTTTTACTTCTACTCCAATAGA
Organism: Nannobrachium achirus; assembly: GCF_963921795.1. Taxonomy (NCBI): domain Eukaryota; kingdom Metazoa; phylum Chordata; class Actinopteri; order Myctophiformes; family Myctophidae; genus Nannobrachium; species Nannobrachium achirus. The sequence goes on along the minus strand of NC_137823.1, from coordinate 11,108,223 downwards.
TTTCGGATCCACATATTGTACTTTTTCTCCACTATGTTAATCTGAAAACTTTAGTGACTTGTTACTTTGCAGATATAAATTATGATATTACAAAACATACATTAAAAAGAAATCGCCCTATTCTATACCTAGGCTATTTGAAAATAGCAGATCTACACAACATGCTGTGATGCGTTGTGAGCTTGCAGATCTGCTATTTTCAAACATTTTGTACTTTTACTTTTGGTACTTTAAGTACATTTTTATATCAATACTATGGTAGTTACTTTGCAGTTATACATTATAATACTAAAAAACATACATTAAAAAAAATCGCCCTATTCTATACCTAGGATATGTGAAAATAGCCGATCTACAAGCTCACAACGCGCTGTGAGCTTGCAGATCTGCTATTTTCAAACATGTTGTACTTTTACTTTTGGTACTTGAAGTACATTTTGATATCAATACTTTCTTACTTTTAAGTACATTTTGCATTACCGACTTTTACTAACCGAGTATTTCTATGTTGCAGTATTGATACTTTTACTTAAAGTGGGCGTGGCATGAAAAAACAAGCGAAATCTTCTGTCAATTTCTGGCTAAAATTGTTGATGACATCACAGCGTGCCCGTACTGTACCATAGAGTTATAATGTACTGTACCTACAATGTACATTCCCATATTTTCTTCCCATCGCCCGCAGGGTCGCACTCGCAGCCCACAGAAAGCAACTTCCTCTGGGCTAGCACTAAAGCTAAAGACACGAAAATGTATATAAATCTGTGCATATAAAAATTATATTTTCACACAAATCTGCTTGTTACATTCCCATTGTTCATGAGAATATGTTTGTTTATGTTTATTTGTTGAAATGGTGAAAACGATAAAATTCACCGAGAGGGGATGTTGCCTCTCGCCGGGCAGCGGGGCTCTAAAAGCAGGGGAGGGGGGGACTTGCCACCTTTTTCCGCGCCGCTCCCCGTAGCGGGGCGTGTCAGCGGCACTTTAAAGGACAACTTTTTTTTTTACAACAAGGGTTCATATTTTAGATTCTAATTAGAGAAAAGAAAAAGTGAGTGTTAAAATGTTTTCATTTGCTTCGTTCTATTGTTTTATCGCGTTTACCGTGCTAAAATGTGGGGCATGTGTGGCTAATATTTCTTTTTAGACACAATAAGCCAGCAGTTTCTTTATTGCTATTCACAGTAACACTTCTAGCCCCCATAAGTCACATCAAACCATGAAAGGTTGCGCTGTATCTTGGGAATGGGCTTATTCTGTGTAAAATAACATATTCAGCCACTTGTACGCATGCCCCCAACCACTGACATAAGAATCTCTAAAACAATAGAAAGAAGTAAATGAATAATTTTAACACTCATCTTTTATATTCTTTAATTACAGTCTAAAATATGAACCCTTGTTGTAAGAAACTAAAGTTGTCCTTTAAGTAAGAGATGTGAGTACTTTCTCCACCAGTAAATAGAGGATTTACATGCTGTTATAGGTCACTGCTTTGTGCCAGTTTCTCTGATGGGTCTGAAGCTGAGGAACAGTGTGTGAACCTACATTATATCTGATTTTCTGATGACTCATCAAGTCTTTATGACTCCACATCTACTGTACTAGGTCAATGACTGAGAGAGAGAGAGAGAGAGAGAGAGGGAGAGAGAGGGAGAGAGAGAGAGAGAGGGAGAGAGGGAGAGGGAGAGGGGGGGGGGGGGGGGGGGGTTCCACAGGGAGCCAATAGGAAGCCACTTATCCCACTTTGAACTTCCTGTTGACCCCTCATTTCCTGCACACACCGTGCCCTCCCCACCCTGGTGTGTGTGTGTGTGTGTGTGTGTGTGTGTGTGTGTGTGTGTGTGTGTGTGTGTGTGTGTGTGTGTGTGTGTGTGTGTGTGTGTGTGTGTGTGTGTGTGTGTGTGTGTGTGTGTGTGTGTGTGTGCGTGCGTGCGTGCGTGCGTGCGTGCGTGCGTGCGTGCGTGCGTGCGTGCGTGCGTGCGTGCGTGCGTGCGTGCGTGCGTGCGTGCGTGCGTGCGTGCGTGCGTGCGTGCGTGCGTGCGTGCGTGCGTGCGTGCGTGCGTGCGTGCGTGCGTGCGTGCGTGCGTGCGTGCGTGCGTGCGTTGCCTGCAACAGATCCTGGGTTTGGTAAATGGTGCATTCATACAGCGCCTTAATCCAAGGCGCTTTACATAATTAGTGCATTACATTCACCCATTCACACACACATTCATACACCGATGGCGGAGGAAACCATGCAAGGCACCAACCTGCTCACCGGGAGCAACTAGGGGTTCAGAGTCTTTCTCAAGGACACTTCCACACTAACTCTGGGGGAGCCTGGGATCGAACAGGGAACCCTCTGTGTTCTAAGACGGCAACTCTACCCCTGAGCCACTGCCACCCCTGAGATGGGTTGGGCATGTGACCCGTATGCCAGCCCACCGCCCATGCCTCTACAGTTCCTTTATGGTCAGCTCCTATATGGTCCAGGGTCTGTTGGGAGCCAGAAAACTACAAAGAATGTAAAAAAGTTATTGTAAAAACACAGCGTAACAGGTGGGCACCAGGAAAAAAAATAGTGTGTGTTTTCAATGAATCTAACATGGTTAAAATGAAGTTTGAAGTTACAATGGGTTTGTATAGGAACAGGGCATGTCATCATCAGTTCTCTTGCTCTGCGTCGGGGGCGACGTCATGCGTAGAGCCAATCAGCTTCACCAATCTTCTCCATTTGGGTCGGTCCTGTGCTAGGGACTCGGCTTCATCCAGCGACAGGCCCATTTGGTGTAGGTCCCTGGTGACGGCATCAATCCATCGCGTGCGGGGGGCACCGCGGGGGCGTTTCCAGCCAGCGTCTTTTGGTTGGAAGTGGAGGATAGCGTGAGTAGGGTGATCAGGAGGGAGTCTTTTGACGTGGCCGTACCAGCGCATGCGGCGCTGTGCTGCCAGACGGGACACGGGGGGCTGTTGGGTGCGTTCCCTCAGCGTAATGTTGGAGACCTTATCTTGCCATTTTATCCCCTCTATTGAGCGCAGCGCTCTGGTATCAAAGCCATCTATTCTGGCAGCCAGGGTCTTATTGAGAGGCCAGGTTTCTGCTCCGTAAAGGAGGATGGAGAGGACTGAGGTGTTGTAAATCCTTAATTTGGTCTCTCTTGAGATGGAGTGGTGTCTCCACAACGGCTTCCAGAGTGTTTTCATTGCACTGGCTGCCAAGGTACGTCTCCGGTTTATTTCTGGTGATATGTTGCCGTTATTAGTTATGATGGACCCGAGGTAGTTAAAGGAAGTAACAAACTCTACTTCCTCTCCACTGATATGCAACGGTGGGGGGGGCTGCGCCACCGATGTGCATCAGCTTTGTTTTGGCCCAGCTGACCTTCAGACCCAGTTTGTTGGATTCCTCTTGGTAGATTTCCAAGGCTTCTTTTAACTGATCAGGAGTGGAGCAGAATAGTGTGGTGTCATCGGCGTATTCCAAGTCTGTGAGGGGGTAACTACCCAGTTTAACCCCGGGAACACGTGCACAAGTCCGTTCCATCAGATGGTCGATGATACAGTTGAATAGGTCTGGTAACAGGGCATGTGATGAAATGAAAATCAAATATCTAAATTCTGAATCGAGCAACTTCAAAACTGTCCTGGGGGCTCACAAAAGCCTGATTAGACAATAAAATTACAAAACCTTTTTTTTGTTGTTTTTTTTTGTTTTTTTTTAAGGGAAATATCCCTTTAAAGGTAGGGTAAGTGATTTCATTTCATTCAAATAACAACAATATGGGTCCATGTAGTTGCTGTAGAGTGTTTGGTCCATATTTGGACTTCAGCCTTATCCCCTGTGAGGAGAAAAGAGCAGTTTCAAAAACTGTTGGGTGACAAGTTTTCCTCCAGTCAGGATAGAGTGGGGCCTTCCTCCAATCATGGTCGAGTGGGGGCGGGCCTTACGCGCACCAAGGCCCGCCCCCTCTTGATCATGATTGGAGGAAGGCCCCCTGCCTGCCACCTACATGAAAACTGAAACTGAAAGGGAATAGGTCCGCACTAATGTTCATGATAAAATATCAACATTATTTTCTACTCAGTCTGGGTCTCATAGGAGAGCTGTGGGCAGGTCAAATCCATCAATATTTTTGATTAAACAGATTTTTATTATCGTGAGAACAATGGCTTCCACTTACTCACTAACATTGCAACTTTTCTGGAATAGAAAGCCTGCAGTTTCTATTAGCTTGGATTCCCCATTGATGATGTCTTTTGGTGGATGGATTTGACCTGCCCACAGCTCTCCTATGAGACCCAGACTGAGTAGAATTGTGCTATTTTATCATGAACATTAGTGAGGATCTATTATATGAAGACAGGTAATTATTTTATGCTTTATCTATTGAAAAATAGCAGATATACAAGCTCACAGCGCGGCACCGAGTGCCGCGCTGCAAGCTTGTAGATCAGCTATTTTTGAAAAATCGTGAAAATTTGAAATTTGAATTGATTCTATAAGTGTCTTTTGAATCCTTTTGGAAAAAACTATGTTTCTATGTCGCCAATCAGGCCAGCCATCGTCAACTGGAGCTCAGTTAGTCTTTTCTTGAGAGACTACTATGTCAGTGGTTCTCAAACCTTTTCATGTGAAGGACCCCCAAAATGATATGTATTTGGCCACGGACCCCCATCTCAAAATATCTAGTTCCAGGGACCACCCAGAAGCAAAATTTGAGTTACAAACTTTCGCTTTGAAAATACAAATATTCAAAGATTTGCACACATTTTCACGACTTTTTCAAAAATAGCAGATCTACAAGCTCGCAGCGCGGCACTCGGTGCCGCGCTGTGAGCTTGTATATCTGCTATTTTTCACTGGTTAAAGCATTCAATAATTCTAGGCCAAAATGGGCTAATATTCCTATTATTATTATTGCAGGAGCCTTGCAGACCTGGGTGGCGATGGGAAGATGGACAGGCTGGAGTTCTCCATCGCCATGAAGCTGATCAAGCTGAAGCTGCAGGGGCGGGGCTTACCCTCCTGCCTGCCAATCATCATGAAGCAGCCTCCTCTCTCCAACCCCACCGCAGCCGTGATGACGTCATCATCAACGCGCTTCGGTAACAAACACAAAAACCAACAAAAGAAAAAGCCCTCTCCAAATACTCGTCACCTCTTGCCGCACTGCCAGCTCGTACATCTGCTATTTTATGAGCAACGTTAGCCCCTTTTTCAGAATTTCCACTACAGGGCAGAACCAAAACTAGAACCAGAACGTTCCAGAACCAAGAACTTTCAAGAACCCGTGATGTTCCAGGACCAAGTTCTGCTTACGTTTCTATGTAACCAGACCTAACCGGGAAGGTCCCAAAAAAGAGCAGCAGCAAAAAAGGTTCCCAGAACCTTGTCTGAATTCGGGCCGTGCGCTATGGAAACAAAACCAGAACCAAAAAATAAATAAAAATAGGTTCAGGTTCTGGAAAGTTCTGGTTCCACCTCGCAGGGCTGGATTAACCATTGGGCCGGTGGGGCCGTTGCCAGGGGCCCTTGGCTCTCAGGGGCCCTTGGGGGAACTGGGCCGTGTGGTCATTGACAATTTACTCAAATTAAATGTATACTGTATGTTAATTAAAAATCAAATGTGTGGGCCCCTCCTCTGTTGTCTACAAGTGCTTTCTTGGCCCACACATGGCTTAAAATCCGCATGTCGGGAGGGAGGGGGGGCCCTAAAAAGTTACCCCCGTGAGGGGCCCTCATGGGGGTTAATCCGTCCATGCCACCTCGTAGTGGAAAGGGGGCTTTTGAAACATCTTAAAGGGATCCCTGGCGAATACGACAAATATGCCTTAAAGGAAAATTCCAGAATAAAACATAATACCACTTAATCAGCCTTTTATCACGTATGTACATACCTGGTATGATGGTATGATGGATTTTTTTCCTGGACTCCTCAGATCTCTCTCCCACAGCCAAAACGGCGGTCAATTGAGGTCCTCCAAAAGCGCTAATTTTCACCGCTCCAAAGTCACTTTTTCCATCATAAATCTTTTATTTATAGTTCCTAGAGACGATATAGTCCGCAGTTAATCCCCAAACAGCATGCATTTCCTGAAAACGGATCAATATTTACCTCAACTCCTCAAGAGAAGAAGAATGAAGTCTTGCGTGATTACCGCGTCCCTTTTAGCTTTTTCTTTAGCGCAAATGAAAGCTTTCTCCTGGAGTTATTACAGCCAGTATGTACACAACAAGGCATCGTGGTATATATATAAAAAATAAGAAAGCAGAAGAATATAATCTAGTTAGTCTGTTGATCGCTAGAATCTAGTAATATGACTGAGAAGAACAATAAAAAGACACGTTTCTGTGGTCATGAGGAAATTTTTACCTAAAGTTTATTTGGTGAGGCATTGCAGAATGTCTTGAGGAAAATACGATTATTTTGTGTTTATATTGTAGCCTACATTGTTTACAAATAATAATACATGTTAAAGTTATTTTGTAAGTAATTCCATTAATAAATAATAAATAAAATCGAAGAAATGTATTGAGGAAAATAAAAATAAATAAGGTAATAGAATTACCTTATGACCACAGCAAGTCCGTTATTATGCTTTGTTGTGAATCCTTCTCAGTCATATTACTAGATTCTAGCGATCAACAGACTATCTAGATTATATTCTTCTGCTTTCTTATTTTTTATATATATACCACGATGCCTTGTTGTGTACATACTGGCTGTAATAACTCCAGGAGAAAGCTTTCATTTGCGCTAAAGAAAAAGCTAAAAGGGACGCGGTAATCACGCGAGACGCGAGACTTCATTCTTCTTCTCTTGAGGAGATGAGGTAAATATTGATCCGTTTCAGGAAATGCATGCTGTTTGGGGATTAACTGCGGACTATATCGTCTCTAGGAACTATAAATAAAAGATTTATGATGGAAAAAGTGACTTTGGAGCGGTGAAAATTAGCGCTTTTGGAGGACCTCAATTGACCGCCGTTTTGGCTGTGGGAGAGAGATCTGAGGAGTCCAGGAGAAGTAAAAACTGGAAGGACTATAATAAAAATCCATCATACCAGGTATGTACATACGTGATACAAGGCTGATTAAGTGGTATTATGTTTTATTCTGGAATTTTCCTTTAATACATTATAATTGTCCTCCTTGTTAAAAACACCTTCAATATTTTATTTCTTCAAGAAATAGCTAATCTTTCACTCAATAGGGGAAATGCCTGTCGCAAGTTGATGATGTCATACAACTTTGTGTGGTCTATCCCTATGGAATTTATGGCATGCATGTGCAAAAAACACACATTTGAAATATTGATTTGATGCTTGTATTAACCATAGCAAGTATTACGTTTATTTTCACATCTACTGCCAGGCATTCATTCATTCATTCATTCGTTCATTCATTCATTCATTCATCCATCCGCATCTGTCAGGTTTTTCCAGTGTTTTTACCTTATTTTGGAACTACCTACGTCTTCCTTAGATTACTATTTTCATACATTTAATGTATTGATGAACTAACCTTGTACTGTCCTTGCTTATTGTAAGTTGCTCTGGATTTAGAGCGTCTGCTAAATGCCTAAATTCTAGATTGTCTTACAGGAATGGGTTCCATGCCAAACCTGTCGGTTGGCATGCCACCGATGTCCTCCGTGCCACCCATGTCCTCTGTGCCACTCATGTCCTCGGGGCCAACCATGTCCTCGGTGCCACCCATGTCCTCGGTGCCACCCATGCCCGTCATGCCCCTCATGGCGTGCCCCGTCTCGTCGCTGCAGCCCCTGGTGCCGGTGCCCATGACCTTGCCCCTCATGCCCGCCCTGGCCAACGGCAACGCCACCCTGCTCACCCCCTCCCCCGTGGGCAACCCCGCAGGTTGGTACAGCTGCTTCAAAGTAGGGTCCGGGGACCCCCAGGGGTCCTTTGAGGGAATTGCAGGGGGTCGCCAGCTAAATGATATAGGAACCAAATTCGTATACTCTCAGAGTTAAATTAACATTGATTTCACAATACAAAACGGGGTCTCAGAGATAGAAATGCCATTAAATGTGGTCCGTAGCCTAAAATGCATGTCAAACTGGGGCTTCTTGAAATTAAAACCATGGAGAATCACTGCTATAGAGCTGTAAACATCTTCTCTCCTGGGGGTCCCTGGCATATCTTTTCAATCGGGGGTCCATGTTCTGAAAAGTGCCAATTTGGGGGTCCTTGGCATGAAACGGTTTGAGAACTTAGAATGCTCTGGTGTTATCAGCCCTCCAGGGTTGGCTTTGACCTCATTTATGCGTGTTGAGGTGGAATGTATTGCCCGCAATCATATAGTTTCTCTCTGTGTTTTGACGAAAGGCTGACTGATAACAGTATGTAGAGGTTAACCCTGTTAAGAGGTACAATCATATGGTTTCTCTCTGTGTAGAGGTTACCTATCGTCGTTGTCGGGTGGAAACCTCGTATCTCCAAGTTTCAAATGTGTATGTTCTTTCGCAGAGTAAAGCCCTGCTTCATCGTACAAGGCTGTCGCACAAAGGTAGTGAAAACAACAGATCTACAAGCACACAACGCCTTGCGGTGCGAGGCGCTGTGTGCTTGTAGATCGGCTGTTTTCACTTGTTTAAATCATTTTGGAAAATGGAAAATGCAAAACAAACTGTTTTGGACATACAAGGTTTTCACCCGACAACGACGCTATGTTAAGAGGTACAATCATATGGTCTCTCTCTGTGTAGAGGTTAACTCTGTTAAGAGGTACAGGAATAGCTGTGCTGGCAGGGCTGCCACTAACCTTGTTGTCGACCGTAAAGCGACGAAGAGATAAGATTAGATGTACTGTACACACACACACACACACACACACACACACACACACACACACACACACACACACACACACACACACACACACACATACACATACACACACACACACACTCCTTCCAAGGGCATGATGTGTGCTGTGCATGTCTGCAGCAGTGTTACACACTTACATTGCATAAGAAATGTGCACTTCTTTTAAAAGGGCATGCAACGTGTGTGCATTGCATGCGTGCTTGCGCGTGCCTGAATGTACACACACACATGCATGCGTGTGGCATGATAAAACATGCACATTGCATTACATTGCCGAATGCAAAAGTGGAGGAAAACAACGTATGTGCAAATAAATATTATTGCATATAAATGGGAATGTAATAAAGGGCTTTGCACACAGGACCGTTGTCTGTGTGAGTAAACAGTACAGTGTTACAGTTCAAGACTACCTGACGACACTAAAACAGAAACGTGTATTTTCTGTATATAAGTATATAGCAGGGGTTAGCTTGGTATAAACTTTTTGAAAGATGTCAGCCGTATTTCAACGTTTTTCTATCACTTGGTATGAAACCATTGCGACAAATAGCTGCAGTTTATTCCAACGTAATCAACTGTAATTTATTCAAATCTCTCTCTCTCTCTCCCTCCCTCTGTCTCTCTGTCTCTCTCTCTCTCTCTCTCAAGGTATGTCAGGGTTCTCCTCCCCCATGGTCTTCTCTCCGTCTACGGGGATGTCCAAGACCAACTCTCTCCTGGACCTGGGCTCTAGCAGGTGAGGACCCCCCCAAGTGTTATTATTCTGACTGTGGGGAGAACCTGGACAGTTTTGGCAGTGGATGTTGGAACATCGGGGACATTCGAGTGTTTTGGAGTTATTTGCATCCCCCCATTCAGACATACCTCTATAGTCCGGGCATTTCGGGCAGTATGTTGATGGAATGATGATGGCATGTTGATGGAGTTTTAGTGACTCATCACTTAAACTATGGTTTAGTGAGGAGTCGTCACTTTTCACAGTTTTGTGGTGGCCGTGTTTCAGAAAGGAATGTTTTTCGTGCAAAACAAATCCTTGCATTGGATTCAGAATCCCCGCCAAAAAAACCCTAGTTTGACCCCTCACATGCTACTTAAAGCATATTTCTTTTTTGTATTATTTTACTGTATAGTAAAGTCTACGAGAGCCCAACTTTGATTGGCTCCCACAAGTTTCCGAATACAAATATGCGATGTCCCTATAGCCAAAAGTGTTTCATATGGCTATTTCTAACTGTGTGCCAAATTTCATGCTTCTATCATAAAGTGCACGATTTGTGCACGAAACGCTCTGACTACTATGGAAGCGTCGCCATTCAGTATTATAAGTCAATGTCTGAAAGGCAGCATGTGGGAATGGAAAGCGGCCCCCCTTTACACTGTACTTCTGCCTTTCTGAGTTTTTATCTTGAGTTTCTGAGCGTCTCAACTGGTGTCAGGTTACGCTGCCGATTAGGTTTTATTCTAATGTAAAAAGAGAAAGGTAAGGGGAGGAAGCAGCTCAAATTCAAGCTGTAATGTGAGCCTGTTTACTGAAGGGTGTGTCGTATTGTGCCTGTTGTTTTTGGAAGTATTGTGTTGTGTTGTGTTGTGTTGTGTTGTGTTGTGTTGTGTTGTGTTGTGTTCTATTATTGTGTGTGTGTGTGTGTGTGTGTGTGTGTGTGTGTGTGTGTGTGTTGTGATCCACATTGAACCATTGTCCTCCCACAAGGAAACTAGGCTCTATGGTGAATGCAAACCTGGTGAAATGCTAACCTGCCAACGCTGGTGAATGCTAACCTGGTGAATGCTCAGCCCCTGTTTCTAAGTGGGGGTGTTTCTGAATGGAGACCTGTCCCCGGCTCTGTCTACTACGCACAGCAGCCATTTTGGAGAGAAATTGGGTCCTCTTCTCACTTCCTTCACAGGTGTTACCAATGATACTAATGAAGGCTCTGTTCCATGCCCCCTTAAAAGCTGTGTAACTCTTAAGAGTGTACAAATGGAACCTAATGGACCCATTACGGGTCCATTTGGTTCCATTTGTACACTCTCAGAGTTATGGGGGCCCTTGAAATTAAAAGGTTAGCCACTTTGCTACAGTACATGAAGTACAGTAAGGAAGAGGCCCGATTTCTCTCCGATATGGCTGCCGTGCATAGAGCCTGTTCACACCTAAGGCGGCGATTCTCAACCTGTGGCCCGGGGGCCTGCTTTTGGGGCGCAAAGGATGGACCCCCAAATAATTGGAAAAACATGAGATTGCAATGATCGCATGACATTAATGTTAAACATTAATTGACCACTGCGCGGTCGGGTGGCGCAGTGGTAAGGTCCCTGGCCACCAGGTTGTGGGTTCGAATCCACCGTGGTGCATCCGGCTTTGGCGGCTATGCTAACGCAATCATTTGGGATTGATCAAAATCACTTCAGTTTGACCACTTTTAGAAACCACCAGGATTAACACATCGGGTGCTCCTGGATTGCCTCATTTATCCCCTCTCGCTGCCCAGGCCCACCACCATTGTATTGAATCCGGCCCTGCTGCGTCAATGCATGCGTCATGACGTCACTTGGTCACATGAGCGCAGACAGGATGTTGTTGTGTAACTTTCTGTATGGGCCAGTGTTGATCATAACTGTTCATTGCGATCAATATTTTGACATTTTGCCGCACCACGCCACAGTTTTAGCCATAAAACAAACATCAGAGATAAAGGGCGTTAAAGATGGGGAAATGCATTGGAGTATATGGAGAAAAACGGCCGCGCGATGCTCTCAGCGTCGACTCGAAGCGACTAGCGGCTAATGGGCTACATCCATGCGTAGCCCCAACCTAACGGTGAGATTTAAAGTTAATACTGTAAATACAGTAAACACGTCAACGCGTCGTGGGCCTCCAGAGACATCAAAGAGATTGGCGTGTAGACACCTTGTGGGCATCCCATGAGTTAATACAATTGACCCGAGGTGCACTGTGGCCTACTTGCTGTGTTCTTTTTCAATCTACACCAAATCTCTTCAGCAAAATAATACAAGTCACGTCGCGACACATTGTGAGCGTGTAGATCTGTTGTTTTTGGTGATTTTCAAGTGGTTAAATTGTCAAGTATAAAAAAATCAATCAATCAATCTGTCCTATAATGGAAATGTATATTTTCTCAACTTGGGGGTAAAATGTACACATTTTATGTGCTGTGATCCCAGACTTCACACGGTCATTCTATGACATCAGTCCCCTATGACATATCTATGATGCACAACTCCATATTTTTGGCAAAGGTTTCAATTTCGTTCGCCTTTCCCTTCACCTTATTTATTATTTTATAATTATGAATTTTCAAAGGTTAGTGAAAATCTCTGAAAGCATGGCAGGGAACGTCACAGTAAAGTTGGAATATGGAGAAGGGAGGTTTCCGTCCCCAAAAAGCGACCACATCCTGTTTGACACAAAACCCTGTGTAACCTGGTGGACAGAGAGCAGAGTGTTAGCCCGGGGCAGAGGCGGTGCGGGGTGTGACACCCTCGCTGGTTACCACCCATATCTGTGTCACCTGGCCGCGTTATTGTTGTTCCATATCCTGTTGCATCCGGTAGGACGGCATGAGGGTACAGTCACACAGTACAGTATATGCGTGCACATGTGCACACGCAAGTGCACGCACGCACACACACACACACACACACACACACACAGGTTCATGGGTTTCAGGATTTGTAGTGTGCCAGTCTGTGCCTGTGTTCATTTAAACGGCAGATTTTTTTTTTTTCGTTTTTAGTCATAGTCATTTGAATAAGATTTAATTTAGTTTTAGTCATATTTTAGTCATCTTAAATGCTTTTAGTCTAGTTTTAGTCGACTAAATGCCATAACATTTCAGTCCACTAAATCTACAGATGATTAAGTATTCTGGCGGTGCCTTGATGGCCTCGTGATGGCATATTTTACACTTGGTTTGCTTGCTGAAAATAGCCGATCCTCAAGTTCACAACGCTGAACTTGCAGATCGGCTATTTTCAGAGCGCCACCAAACATAGAATGAATTTTTATTTAGTTCTACTGGATCTCTTCTCCACTAGTCCCTCCCTGTAACATTTTAGCCTGGTTTTTATTTGTTGACGGAATAGTCAATATATTTAGTCTTAGTTTTAGTCGTCTTAGCTTAGTTTTTATTTAGTTTTAATGTAGTTTTCGAGTTAGAAAATAGATAGTCGACACACATCTTTCGTCATAGTTTTAGTCTGTGAAATGTAGTGTGGTCCCATCCAGTTATTACACTGACAGTCTGCAGAAAGAGACAAGAGAAAAAACATAGGACAAGACAACGGAGACTAGACTGGGACAACCAGTAAGACTAAACCGGGAGATTAGCGACCGTCAGGTTGCAAACACAAACTTTAGAAGGCAATGGTAGCCAATCAGGAGGGAATATGGGAAATGGGACAGATTGATGACATTGATGACATGACTTTAGAGATACTGTGTATCGCTTTGCGTGATTTTAGGGCAAAATCTGGAGGAGCAGTGTCCAAAAATTTGTTTTCAAAAATCGGCCAGATGGTGGTGCTAGATGGGACAGATGCATTTTGATGAGATGACTGTAGAGATACCGTGTTCCTTTTTGTTTGATTTTAGGGCAAAATCTGTAGGAGCAGTGTCCAAAACTGTGTCTTGCAAGAATGGGCCTCATGGTCGCTCTAGAAGAGGGCCATGTGAGAAATGAGGCAGCCAATGAGTGTGTGTGTACAAAGTTTGGCATAGATCGGGGCAACGGTGGAGGAGATATGAGTAGGGGAAAAGTGTGACGTGACAGACAGACAGACTGACGGACGGACGGACTGACAGCCGGTGGAGGTTTTGATAGTGACTGCGACCTGGCGGTCGCAAAACAAGGACTCAGTCACTCCGTCAGTCAGTCACAATAGGAGGGAGCAGAGGCTAAACACACACCACACACTTAACCTCATGCCTACATGCCTATTATAACCCTTACAATGTCAATCTTTCCCTGATTTGAAGCTGGACTCAAATACGTTTCAGCCATAAAAAACAGCCAGTACCACTAACATTGTCTAGTGATGAAATTGTACTGTACTTGGGAATATTTACTATATTTACTATACCATACTATACTACACAAGTATAGTGATAATATCACTATACTCGTGATACTCGTGTATATTCGTGCACATATTATGTGCACGCACGCTCGCACGCACGCTCGCTCGCACGCACGCACGCACGCACGCACGCACGCACGCACGCACACACACACACACACACACACACACACACACACACACACACACACACACACACACACACACACACACACACACACCCAGAGGAGCCCTTGGGCATGGGCTGGATGCAGACAGACAGACAGCACCCCGCCTCTCATTGTGTCAGTGAAAGCTCTTCTCTCTCCCGGGATCTGCTCTGGCTCCAGTCTCTCCACCCATCTGTCTGTGGTGACATGTTTTGACTTAAACAAAAAGGATCGATTCTGTTATGTACTACAAATACTGTGTTACAAGTAAACATCCAGAATGAAAAAATAATTTAATAAATACATACCAAAAGTAGAACATGCTCACTGTGCTCGTTTCACAAGTTTTCAAATGTGTGAAATGTACAAGAATCTTTTTAAAATAGCAGATCGACAAGCTCGCAATAAAGTTCAGTTTCACCAGTTTTGGAAAAAGTACTCACATTCTTTACTTAAGTAAAAGTATCAATGCTGCAATACTCTGTAACAAGTTAAAGGGTTAACCCTAATAATGTGGGGACCCCCCTGGGGGCCCCCGACCCACAGGTTGAGAACCACTACTTCAGACCATTGTTTTCTCCCTCAACAGTAAACAAACCAACATGCAGTAGTATATTCAGGGTGTCTGCACATTTCTAAAGTGACAATTATGTAATGCGTGTGGTTGTGGTTGATGTTACTGTTGACTACAGTAGCAACAACAACAACAAGGGTTATGTTGGCTAAACTTGGCTTGTGGTGGAAATCTTTGGTCAAAATTCAATTTTTACCACCGACATACACCACGAGTGGACAATAATGTTACCAGAAACTCATAAAGAGACAGCCCTAAATGACCATAATAGCTCTGTAACTCTAAGAGTGTACACATGGAACCAAATGGAACCGTACACGCTTAAGCCCCTATCATAGTAGGCACCGCGGTGATAAGCTATCCACCGCGGTGTAGTCTTTTTAAGTCATAAAACTACAACATTACGGCATTACTCGCGGTGAAGAGCTATCCACCGCGAACCCCGACACATCTCTCTGTTTTTACTTTCAGACAGATCGGCCCATCACCCCGTACTGTCCTATCAATAAAGGCATAAAAGCCCAAAAACGTATCTTAAAAAAAGGGGGGTCCTTGTAAATAAAACCTTTGAGAACCACCAGTACAATACTAATACATGGAGTAGTAGTAAATAAGTACAATACATGTTCTGAAGAAAACCTGGAGACTTGACATTCAGTAATCGGGTCTTATGATCAAAATAAGAACATTATAAATTTATAATGGAGGGGTCACGGTGGCGCTTTCGGTAGCGCTGTCGCCTCACAGCTAGAAGGTCCTGGGTTCCATTCCCGCCGGGGGACGATGTGGGCGCTGGGGGGCGTGTATTCTCCTCTGCGTCATCAGCGCCCACAGCCCCACACCCTAGGTGGGGTTGGTGAAAGGGCCTTTCTCTGTGGAGTTTGCATGTTCTCCCCGTATCTCCTATAGGGTAGATACCCTCACAAAAACATGCAGCAATCCTGGCCAGCCGGGCGCCTGAATAAGGTGTTCCTTTCACACGCTACGTCCAACTGGGGAAACTCCCCCCTGTCAGGTGATAAGAAGTGGCCTGCTCACTCCTCATGCACTGAAGGAAGCATGAGCTCAGCAGAGGGAGAGCAGAGCCCAGGAATACAGCTTAGGCAATTGGCACTGGGTGAAAAATGGGTTACAAAATCGTGGGATAAAATTTTTTGGTGTGTCAAAGAAAAAGACAATATAAAACTCCCCGCGGACAAGACCAAGTCTGTACCAGGCATATTGATGACCCCTGCTGTTTATTCTTACAACGACAACCACCATAGGCATAACAGGCAGAATGTGTGTGATTACCATAGACAGTGAAAGTGCACACAGCTCTCTGCCTCGGAGACGTGTCGTCCGTGTGAGCATTTTTAGCTCTGCAGCTAATTAAGAGCGCTAGGAAACAACAGCGGGGACTCTCTAGGCAATTAGTGTCGTTAAGTAAAAGGACTGAACAGCAGGCAGGCGGGGATACAAACCATCACACTGCTAACGTCCTACTCTCACTCTGTATCTGCTAACCGAGCTGCGCAGGGGATTCCTGGGATGTTATCCAGGGAAGAATTTACCTTTTTTTTCTCCATGGCAGTCATGCTGACAACAAATAATGCTGTAAAGCTTTAAATTGTACTTTTATGGGGGCACGGTTGGTAGCGCTTCGCCTCACAGTTAGAAGGTCCTGGGTTCGATTCCCGCTGTGGGACGCTGTGGGGTTGGCGAAAGGGCCTTTCTGTGTGGAGTTTGCATGTTCTCCCCGTGTCTCCTACTAGGGTAGATACCCTCACAAAAACATGCAGTAATCCTGGTCTCTGTAATGCCTCCCCCTGGCCAGCCGGGGCGCCTGATGGAGGGGAAAGGAACTGGTGTGAATAACATGTTCCTTCCACGCGCTACGTCCAAACCGGGGAAACTCCCCCCTGTCAGGTGAAAAGAAGCAACTTGGCCTACTCATGCATAGAAGGAAGCATGAGGTCAGTCCGTTGTGTCCCCAGGCGCGGCAGAGGGAGAGCAGAGCCCAGGATTACAGCTTAGGCAATTGGCAATGGGTGAAAAAATTGGTTACAAAATCGTGTGATAAAGATTATAGAGATATGTTTTTTTTGTACTTTTATTATCATTATTATTAGTAGTAGTAGTTTTAACCTGTTTTCAATTTCAGTTTAGTTTTAATGAAACATTTTTAACGTTGAGTTTGCTAGTTAATATTGTAGCTGTCTTTTGCTTCCCAGGTGAAAAGCAGGGTTTTGTCCCAGTTCTGTCTGAACAGCGGAGGAGAACACTTGGTCCTCGAGACTAGAACACCAAACACATTCTAGGCTAGAGTCTAGACCAGTGATTCTCAACCTTTTCAGGTCACAACCCCAAAAATAATAATGTTTTAACTGGGGACCCCCCACTCTGACGAGCACTAAGAGTTGAGGCATTACATTTGGTATGACACGGTTCTATTGTGAAAATAGCAGATCTACAGTACATGCTCACAGCGCGAGGCATTGTAAGCACAATTTCTGCCTCTAATATTTGACAATTTGGCCTTAATATGTATTAAAAAGTCCTTAAATTGCACATTCAGTTAATCTGGAGACCCCCCAAAAATAATTTGGGGGTTACCACCAGTCCTGTTCAGAATTTGACGTCTCCACAAAATATTAGAAATCGCTCAATAGTGGGCTCGATAAAAGCCCGGCTCAATAAGCAGGATCGATAAGGTGCTCATTATCAATAACAAATCTACGAGCTCTATCCCTACCCATGGTGAGCGACATGGCGCATCCCCGGCGTCACGTGACATCCTTTCCTTTAACTGCCACCGTTAGGTCGCAGCTACTCTCAAAACCTCAACTGGCTGGCTGTCTGTCAGTCTGTCCGTCACATCACAATTCTCTCCTACTCATATCTCCACCACCATTGCCAAACTTTGCACACACACTCCTTGGCTGCCAAACCACAACCTCCACCCCTCATTTCTCACATGGCCCTCTTCTAGCGCCACCATGAGGCCGATTCTTGCAAAACACATTTTTGGACACTGCTCCTACAGATTTTGCCCTAAAATCCCACAAAGCGGTGAACAGTATCTCTACAGTCATGTCATCAACATGCATCTGTCCCATCTAGCGCCACCATCAGGCAGATTTTTGAAAAACACGTTTTTGGACACTACTCCTACAGATTTTGCCCTAGAATCACACAAAGTGGTACACGGTATCTCTACAGTCATGTCATCAACATGGATCTGTCCCATTTCCCATATTCCCTCCTGATTGGCTACCATTGCCTTCTAAAGTTTGTGTATGCGACCTGGCGGTCGCTTATCTCCCTATTTAGGGAGTCTTACTGGTTAGCTTCCTTTGTTACTATTGGAGTTTGTGTCACACCGGTATAACTATGTATTTATAACATACAGTCTTTCCTTCTGTCTGTCTGTCTGTCTGTCTGTCTGTCTGTCTGTCTGTCTGTCTGTCTGTCTGCCTGTCCAGCTCAAACTCCTCCTCCACGACGTCATTGGCCAGCAACTCTCCCAAGACGGGCTCGTGTGATTGGTCGGTTCCGCAGGCCGCCAGGCTGAAGTACCGTCAGCAGTTCAACACCCTGGACAAGCTGATGAGTGGATACCTGTCAGGTATACACTACTACACACACACATAAACAATACATTATACACACACACACACACACACACACACACACACACACACACACACACACACACACACACACACGCGCGCACACACACGCACTCCCGGTTCGATTCCGGGCTCCCCCAGAGTTAGTGTTGAAGAGTCCTTGAGCAAGACTCTGAACCCCTAGTTGCATGGTTTCCTCTGCCATCGGTGTATGAATGTGTGTGTGAATGGGTGAATGTAATGCACAATCCATGTAAAGTGCATTGGATAAAGGCGCTATATAAATGCACCATTTATGCACGCACGCACACACACACACACACACACATTTTAATTTAGTTTTACTCATAGTCTTTTGAATCTTTTTTTATTATTATTTTTTTATTCTGTAATGTTTTAGTCATCTGAAAAGTTGTAGTTTTATTCAGTCGACTAAAAACCACAAGACTTTACTTGACTGAATCTACAGTTGATTTTGTCGACACACATGCCTTGATGACGTCGCAAATTACTCGTAATGCCAGATTTTACACCTGGTTGCATGCTGAGAATAGACGATCTATGACATTGCTAAAAAAAACTCATTACGTTGTGAGCTTGTAGATAGCTTGCAGATAAATGAAGATTTATTATTTCTGTTTTTTTTTTTTTAGGTCCACAGGTTAGGAATGCGCTGACAGCCTCCAACCTCACGCAGACCCAGCTCGCTACAATCTGGTGAGTGTGAGTGTGAGTGTGCGTGCGTGCGTGCGTGCGTGCGTGCGTGCGTGCGTGCATTGAGGGTAATTGACAGTACATTTGTATTTACTTTTAGTTATAGTCTTTTGAATACAATTCTGACCAATGTCATCCATCTCTGAGCTGGGCTATAGGTAGCCTCGCAACAGAGTCTGGGAGTTCTCCATAGACAACGCATTACGCGATGACGTAGTTACTCACTTTGACTGACAGGTCCAGTCAGTAGTCATCAGCGCATCAAAACATCGTCGGGAGATCATCAAATACGTATTTTCCAGACAGAAATTCCAAAAGTGCAAACTGTTGTTCTTTTTTAAGTTCTGAGATTCCGTTGATTTCAGATAAAACTTTGCTTAATGTAGCTTTCATTTGCGATTTGTGAACTCGCGTCGGGCATGGGGACCGCCATGTTTGTTTACAAAATGTGAGAGCTGCAGCAGCCCGCTCGACCAATCAGGAGCGCTGTGAGGCGGGTTCGCTCGAAATGCAGCCTTTTGATGGAAATTAGAAACCCAAGTTCTAATAAAGAGGCTCGATGGGAGGGACACCAGACCGAGAAAGGAAGAACATTGGTGATGACGTAGCTCGGGATGGCCTGCGAGGCTAGGCTATAGGTCAGGGGTTCCCAAACTTTTTTGTCTCAGGGCACCCCATGAATATTTTTTTAATCCGAGGCACCCCTACATGATAATTCTCACTCCCAGCACCTTTTATTTATAGCGTATCGTCGTTGTCGGGTGGAAACCTTGTATGTCCAAAACCATTAGTTTTGTATTTATCATCTATAAAATGTACTAAACTAGTGAAAACAGCAGATCTACAAGCACACAACGCCTCGCATCGCATCTTGTAGATCGGCTGTTTTCACTAGTTTTGTGTGACAGTCTTGTATGATGAAGCAGGGCTTTGCTTTACCAAAAGAGATACAAGGTTTCTGCCCGACAGTGACGATATTTTAGTGATTATGTTGCGAGGAAAACGTCGAGATAATAGCCATTTTGGTTAGAACTGACTGAAAATAACTTTGTACATCAAGTTTAAAATGATACTAAATATTTTTGTGTCCAAATAAATTCCAAATTTTATCAAATGATCTCGCGGCACCCCTGGACTGCCATCGCGGCACCCCAGGGTGCCCTGTCACCCACTTTGAAAACCCCTGTCCTAGAACATGCAGTGCCCACAGGCTGGTTGTTAGAGAGTTTCACCAACTTGGGATGCCCACAGTGGAGGCAAAAAGGCTGGCAGCCGCCTGTTGTATCATCAGTTTCAATTTCAGTTTATTTTTATTTATAGTGCAATCATCACCCCAAGGGGTCTCTGTGCACTTCAAAAGAGTACAACAAGTCATTAAAAACAGCCATAGAGCAAAAACATCAATATAAAAACAGTGATACAACAAAAAACATCAGTAGCAAAAACTGTGCAGATCAGTAAAAACTAGGGAGGACCGGGATGGTGGTCAACTCACATTGAGCAGTACAAATCATGAAGACATCTGAATCTGTGAATATAACTTCAATGCACTTACAGCATAATGCTTGTGTCTGCTCTGTATGTTTCTCCTTGATTTGGACATAATTAAATGGTGGAAATGTGTGCGTGCGTGTGCCTGCGTGCGCACGTATGCGTGTGTGTGTGTGTGTGTGTGTGTGTGTGTGTGTGTGTGTGTGTGTGTGTGTGTGGCTGCGTGTGTACGCGTGCAGGACTCTGGCTGACGTGGATAAGGACGGCCAGCTCAGAGCGGAGGAGTTCATCCTGGCCATGCACCTGGTGGAGATGGCCAAGACCGGACGACCCCTTCCTCTGACCCTGCCCTTTGACCTGGTACCCCCCTCCCTGAGGTACTAACACCCTGCCCATTGACCTGATACCCCCTCTCTAAGGTATATAACAGCCTGCCTTATGACCTGGTGCCCTCCTCTCTAAGACAGTGGTTCTCAACCTTTTCAGGCCGCAACCCCCAAAATAATCATATTCTAACCGGGGACCCCCCCCCCCCCCCCCCCCCTCACACACACACCCAGACGAGCACTAAGAGTTGAGCACAGTTCTATTGTGAAAATAGCAGATCTACATACTCACAACGCCTCGCAACGCGAGGCGTTGTGAGTATGTAGTTCGGCTATTTTCACAATTTCTGACTCTAATAATTGAACATTTGGCCAATGTTTAATTAGTCGTTTTAGGGGTATTAAAAGTCCTTAAATTGTCACTTTGGTGTTGTGGCAGTGGGTGTCGCTAACCTTTTGGAGATATTTGGTCAGATATGCTGGCACTGAGGGGATTGAGGGCATTGACTATTTTGAAAGTCAATCCCATTTTTAGTTGTTTTACCCTGTCTTTCACGTTGAGCCATCTCGTGACCACCGGCCAACCAATCACTGAATGGGCAAGAGAGTTTGCCAGTTCAGCTCCTCGTGCATTCTTCCGGCTGCTTCAAAACGCCACTGAGCAACTGGCACTGAAATGAATAGCTGGGGTACGGGGCAGTCCGCTCTCCATATCGTCGTTGCCGGGTGAAAACCTTGTATGTCCAAAACCGTTCGTTTTGCATTTATCATTTTAAAAATGATTTAAACTACTGAAAACAGCCGATCTGCAAGCACACAACGCCTCGCACCGCGAGGCGTTGTGTGCTTGCAGATCAGCTGTTTTCACTACTTTTGTGCGACGGCCTTGTATGATGAGGCAGGGCTTTACTTTGCGAAAGAACGTACACATTTGAAACTTGGAGACACGAGGTTTCCACCCGACGACGACGATATTATATATACAGTATACCCTATGGGTGCCCCGCTCTCTCAGATAAAATCAACCTATTGAACAGGAAACTTGTGAAAAGGGTTTACAACTAAGTAAAACAAATAAACATCCCTTTTTAACCATTAAACCACCATTTGTCTTGTGAGGACCATAGGACGATGGCACTCACAATGTTCTGCTTCTTGTGGCCCTCACCAGACGAACACACACACGCGCACGCACACGCACACACACACACACACACACACACACACACACACACACACACACACACACACACACACACACACACACCTAGTTAACTAGAGTGATGGATGTCAGTGCTAATGCTGCAGTGTTCCATTTCCTCTGTGCTTCCTTCCAGGGGAGGAGGAGGAGGAGGGAAGGCTGTGGAGATGGTGAATGGAACGGGGCCCTACACCGCCCCTGGACTCATAGACACCCCGGAGGCTGAGAAGAGTAAGAACGCGCTTATGATACTTAACTATTTTGTAGCCAAACGAACGCTTGTTTCTTTTTTCACGCCGAAAAAGCGAGTTGTTCTTTTCCCCGACAGAGCCTGTCTGAGCAGATGCGCAGGTGTCTGCAGCAGCAGCAGCAGCACCAGTAATGCTACTCTGTAATCTTGAGCGCACATAAACAATAATGGCGGCAGGACCACTTTTCTGGTCTTTTTTTTGTTTTAGCCTGGATCTACTTTCTCTATTTCTGTCTGAAACTGGTGCAACCGAGGGAGAGGGAGAGAAGCCTCTCGCTTCGTAATGGCGGCTCCCATAATGTTTTTCTTTTGTTATTTTACACAATAAATATTTTTTTTGTCTTCAATAAAATCGCAAAGGTAAGGTACTTAAATGGCGGAAAAAGAGTTAATAATGCATTACAACATACCTACAGTGAATGTGTTTTATATGCCTACAATGGCGTAGAAAAAATACGGTGAAGCAGCATTCTACTTCTATGGGCCGACTGCTTGGAATAAGGACACTAACCTCTCCTCTACTCTCCTCTCCTCTCCTCTCCTCTCCTCTCCTCTCCTCTCCTCTCCCCAGTATCCTTCGAGGACAAGCTGAAGGAGAACTTTGCGCGAGGGAGCGCCGAGCTGGAGAAGCGTCGGCTGGCGCTGGAGGAGGAGCAGCGGAAGGAGCGGGAGCGGCGGGAGAGGGAGGAGCGGGAGGAGAGGGAGAGGAGGGAGAGGGAGGCGCGCGAGCAGGAGAACCGGAGGCGCGCCGAGGAGGAGAGACGCCTGGAGAGACACCGAGAGATGGAGAGACAGAGGGAGGAGGAGAGGAGGAGAGAGGAGGAGAGGAAGGAGGTGAGTGGAGGAGGTCCGTTCTGAAATTCTGCCCAAACCCGACTATAGAGCATGGCAGTGGGCGTGGTTTACTCAGTGGCGTCAGTTCAGAAAAAGCTAAGGTATGGCAACATGACTGGTGTCTTGCATGCAAGACACCAGTCATGTCGCCATACCTTAGCAACAGACATGATCATTTTTTTTAAGGAGTACATTTTGTTTCATTTATATTTTTTCGGTTGTTCAAGTGCAGCTAAACTTTGCACATGCCACAATTAACAATAATGCATTGCACCTGTGCAGCTGACCTGCGGAACCATGTTGTCAAGATGGGGAGAATATAATTATAATACCTTGTTAAAGTGACCATATTTAACAACATAATAACCAGGATTTATATTTAAAAGTAACTTTTATTTTCGCCCCTGGACCCAGGGTATGGCAGCTGCATACCCCTGCCATACCCAATTGACGCCCCTGGGTTTACTGGTCCCACTAAAAGAATCTCCCGTTCATTTTCCTCATAGACCTTCACGGAAATATGTATAACAATTATGTTAAGCCTAAAACCAAGCCATCCAGGATTGCAGTGAATCATGACCATAAATCCTTTGTTTCTGTGAAAAGAACATTTTGAAAATCGCTAAACAAAGGGTAGTTATTAAATGTAGTATATCAAATAATGTAATATTAAAATATGTTTTCACATAGGATCAAAGGTTTTAGGGTCATGATTCACTGCAATCCTGGATGGCTTGACAGGCTTAACATAATTGTTATAAATATTTTTGTAAAAGTCTATGGGGAAAATGAATGGGAGATTTTTTTAAACCACTTCCACTGCGATGCCCTATACCAGGGTTCCCCAATAGGCGGCCCGCGGGCCATTTGCGGCCCACGGGGGGGCTACTGTCTGGCCCCCACCAACCCCAGAAATAATGGTTGTATAAGAGCAGCAACAACACTAATATATCGTCGTTGTCAGGTGGAAACCTTGCATCTACCAAATTTATACTTTCTTTTGCAAAGTAAAGCCCTGCTTCATCATACAAGGCCATCGCACAAAAGTTGTGAAAACAGCAGATCTACAAGCACACAACGCCTCGCACCGCAAGGCATTGTGTGCTTGTAGATCGGCTTTTTCACTAGTTTAAATCATTTTTAACATGATAACTGCAAAACGAACGGTTTTGGACAGATTTTCACTCGACAACGACGATATCTGAACTGTCGCTGGAGTAGCGGGAACGCCACCGTCGCCCCCTGCAATGTTGTGGCCCTCGCCTTGGTACCCTAGACATAATTCGGCCCTTGGGGAAAACTATTTGGGGAACCCTGCCCTATACCCAAGCAGACCCGACATTTAGTGTAGGGTAGGGCCTAAAATGTATGCTTACTAGTCAGTAAGGGCCCAGTTAGGGTCGGGCCTTAACTCTTTAGCCCCTTTTCCTCTGACATGGCCCAACACCACACCACTCCACACCGCCCACTTGCAGGTTTTCCACTACAAGGACCTGGGTAGAGTGGTGTGAAAGTGGTACTAAAGGTGGTACTAAAAAGTATCCAATCCAGAGTAGGTCTTAGCAAGGCCAAACTTCATAATGACTGATCACTCACTGACTTTTCATTTAGACCACCAGGATATAGTTGTAATACATGATAATAGATTCTATTGTGTTATAAGCATTATTATTGTGACCGAAGATCACAGTTTACTATGATACACGTCACAGCTTGTCCGTCCGTGTAGACGTGTACACATTTTTACGGTCTATGGGTTTGCCGCTCTGACATCATGCTCTGATGTCACTGTGATGTCACACTAACAGAATCCCTTTTATGCCCATATATGGAGTTCCTTGATGTCATCTATAAATGCGAGTAGTCTCTGTGAGTCTGTGTGTATGTAATCCGCGTATTGTGTATGATTTTCAAAAATAGCAGATCTAGAAGCTCAGAACGTGTTGTGGTGTCACGCGTCGTGGGCTTGTAGATCAGCTATTTTCACTAGTTCAAGGTCATGGATAGATTGTCACGTCTGCGCATAGAGTCAACCTGGGTCTGCAGACAACACACACACACACACACACACACACACACACACACACACACACACACACACACACACACACACACACACACACATACTTTGAAGAGAAAACGCAGTCTGCTCTCGATACAAGACACATAACCTGCTGTCTGGTGGTGTCTGGTGTATGGTCTCCCAGACAACATGAGCGATCTGTGAGAAGATCCAGTCTGCTTGCTGTCCCAGTTCTCTCTGTGCAGTCCTGTGTTATTCTCTGAAGACTCCAGAATGAATGTTATGAGTTCCTTCTGCAAAGCCTCTATTTTTAGGTTGTTTTGTTCTGTTGTGTTTGTATTTTCTTGGACATATTATTTTCTTGAAATGTAGTGACACAGAGTGGCGTTGCCGGTCGTCAGACCGTCATCAACGCTGGCTATGGACAGTTCCAAAACCTGGCAAAAACATAAAAAAAAAAAAAAAAAAATCTAAATAAATACAAGCTAGGCTATTTTCACTTATACCACAGGTAGTTTCGACGAAGCAATCTAATTGGTTGAAATAGCTATCTACCTGTGGTGATATTGAGCATTATGGAACGGGTTCTCATCAAACAAAGAAATCAGTTGTGCTGGTCGCAACCTGGGGGCATGCATGCAAATCAAAATAGTTAAAATCACTAAAACCATAGAAAGAAGTAAATGAAAACATTTGAACACATCTTTTCTTTTCTCTAATGACTATTAAAATATGAACCCTTGTTGTAAAAAAAATCTTATCCTTTAAGTACTGTTCTCAAGTAAACATATACTAAATGTCCACTGCATGTCCACCGCCGTAGCTTTTCCAGAGGAAGCTAAATGTTTGTCATCTTTGACCCAAAGTCCTGCGCAAAGCAGCGTCACAGAGGAGGCGCGCTGGTGGCCTACTTAACGTCTGGACGGGTCACGTTAAAAATAGTATCGTTGGGGGGGTGGGAGCCTGTTAGCGCACACAGGACATTATGCCGTTTGTGTGAGCGCGAGGACGCGGGTTCGAATCCGACCTCCCCCCGTCTCGTCTCTCCTCCTTCACTGCCCTTGTTGGTTTCCTCTCCCTCCCTCTCTCTCTCTCTCTCTCCCACTCTCCCACTCTCTCTCTCACTGACCTACTGCGACTGAAATAAAGCAAGAAATGCCAAAAATAAATGATAAAAAAGGGGGGTGTGAGTGTGTGGTTGTGAAGGAGAGAGGTGACTGACCAGGGACCAGGGCCAGTATAGGGCTGCCAACCATCTCCTCCTCTTCCTCTTTAAACCATTAACCACTTGAACCCCAGCATGCCTGCTCGGGGGGGAACAATAGCCCGCTTTGCTTGCAGATCTGCTATTTTTGCCAGACCCAGAGGGTCGGCCTACAAAAGGCTTTGTCGGTCGGTCTGTCTGTCTGTCTGTCTGTCTGTCTGTCGGTCTGTCCCTCTTTTCCTCACTGTGCACACACAGGTGACGGCACTCAAGGCAATCAGCCGAGCAAGGGAGGGGCAGATGCGTGTGTGTGTAACACACACACACACACGCACACATACACACACGCACGCACGCACACACGCACACGCACACACACACTATGGGGCTCGAATCGTGACACGGGGACGTTGGTGCGTGCGCGTGCACGCATTCGATTTTATCTGTGTTGTACTGAACGCATGGACTTCTCCTGTAGTTTTTCAATGGCATTTAATAGCATTACACGTAGGCGTCGCTGGCACGCGTAGCTGTGTGTCTTCATTTAAGTGGCCAGGCGGGGTACACGGGGACGCGTTTAATTAGGCGTTTGTGGCGAACGCATGTGTTAACGCACGCATACATCTTTTGGTCATGTGGCCATCATGCGTGAGACGACACGGTCAAATGCAGCGCCGCCATGAACTGTACGCGTGATTGACTTGTTGCTCTGCTCTGGGACGCACGTGTGAGCTGTGTGCCACCCATTTGATTCTCAGCGCTAAACCTGCGTGTGTGTGTGTAGACGTGTATATCAAATAAAACATCCATCCAGAGTCTGGATTCCAGACGTTCATGCGAGCATGCGTTGGTCTGTCACTGTGGGCTGCATGCTCTCTGTGCTCCTTAGGGCTGGCGTAGCAAATTTGCTTTATATAGGCCTATTTGAATTGAGATAAAATACAGACCCTCAAGGACCACCGCGGTGGTCCTTTGGTGAGTTGGTGGTCCTGGTGGTCCTGACTGATTGAGACTATACATATTTCGTTAATTTATTTATATTTATTTATTTAACTGTTTTTGTTTTGTTTGGTGTTCCTAAGTTGAGCCCTTCGGAATGGCTGCCTTCTGGTTATGTTGTCAGTTAAATTGCTTTATTTATTATTAGTTTAGTTCTGTTCAGTTATGTTGTGTTTAGACCTTTATTTCGTTATTTGTTTGTTTTGTTTAGTTATTAATTTCAGCTCTGAGCAGCGGCCTTTTCTTCGTCACAATTTATAAGATCGGTGAGTAGGCCTACAGCCTCCTAGCCTTTAACTGTTAGCAATATATACCCAATGGCCAACGTAGAATGTAGTCATCTTGGTCTCTTGTGATCTTATCATTTATTTATAAATGTATTTTATTTAATTTCAGCTGCTTGCTGTCTGATTGGATTATTCGCCGGAGCGAGCGCCCTGCGGCGGTGCGGCCTCCCGGCGCGGCCTTGCGCCCAGCGCTGGATTTTTGGGACTCTCCAGAGAGAGAGAGAGAGAGAGAGAGAGAGAGAGAGAGAGAGAGAGAGAGAGAGAGAGAGAGAGAGAGAGAGAGATCGTTTTGCTCGCTGTGTATGAAAGGCTCTCTCTCTCTCTCTCTCTCTCTCTCTCTCTCTCTCTCTCTCTCTCTCTCTCTCTCTCTCTCTCTGTGTGTGTTTCAAATGGATGATACGCACGGAGCGAGGAGCGGAGAGAGATAGAAAGGGAGAGAGAGGAGAGAGGAGGGGGGGGGGGGGGGTGTAGACAGACAGATACGTGGTTCTCCTCCTAGTCTCGCCGCTGTTTTAATTATTAGCTTCCAATACTACATTATAGGCCTCTTAATGTAAGGCTACTGCAGCCATGTATTTCATGAGGAGAGCTGGAGAATGGAGAAAGATCAGGGCATTATTACGCAGCGGTCCAGCGGACAGATCACTAGTAGGCTAATATTGCTGTTAAATAGTGTGTTATTTGTCTAATTTGTTAAATTGTCATGATGAGGCAATGCCCAGTGCTCCAATCCACAGTAAAACGAAACAGCTGCGAGCCTGTGACCACTTGTCGCGCTCGTTACACCTCCGTGGTTGCCCTGCGCTAAAAAAGTTGAGATTTCATTCATAGATTCCTCACGCATAACTGCCAAGTATAGGGAATTTAAACATCCCACGAACAAGCTGTGGGTTTGTTTCTTTCTCTCTGTCGTTCTTAATCTTGTTCGCTTTCGCTCTCTTTTTCTCACTTGATCAGGCTATCTCTCTCTCTCTCTCTCTCTCTCTATCTCTCTCTCTCTCTCTCTCTCTCTCTCTCTCTCTCTCTGTGTGTGTGTGTGTGTGTGTGTGTGTGTGTGTGTGTGTGTGTGTGTGTGTGTGTGTGTGTGTGTGTGTGTGTGTGTGTGTGTGTGTGTGTGTGTGTGTGTGTGTGTGTGTGTGTGTGTGTGTGTGTGTGCCGATCATCATCATAGATTCAGAGCCTAATAACTAATATGTAGGCCTACTGGTAGCCTATTTGCTCCGCCTAAAAATAAACACGGAATGCATGCCAAAATGTTGCGTGATGCCTAATCAATGGTTGTTGTGATAATCGATTTGGGTGCACGGTGGTCGCCCGCAGTGAGTGCACCTTCAGGCTGGCTGTGCATGCATTCATTATCATTATTCATTACTGTCTGAAAAGTCATCCAATAAACTGAATAAAGACTACTATGTGAATTGTGAATAACCCTTTACCTTATACTGTCACTGCCGGCCTGCCGCTGTGATGTGATGTGATGCATTTTGAAGGTCCATGAAGAAGTAATCCGTTATTTGGGGTGACCAGAATGCAGGATAGACTATCATTAGTTGGCTGACTGAGAATATAATGCCACAATGGTTTAAGTTATCTAATGTAACTTTGAGAAGCGCAGAGCTGGTCCATTCAGACCAGCTGCGGGACTGCTGCGCTAATTGGGTTAACTCGTTGACCCTATAGCAGGCGCGTACACTTCATTAAGGCGAAAAGGCCGTCGCCTTACATTAATTCTGTAGAAAATGTTAAAAATAGCCCCCAAAGCACCCCCAAGCACCCAAAAGGCCCTGCTAATTTCAAGAATGTCTCTCAACCCCCCTTGCACACTCGCTGGGGAAGGCAGCCAGCCAGTTCTTTGGGATGTAAATTGCTTCTCCTCGCCTTTTCCTCGCCTTTTGTTCCTGTGCGTCTTTTGTTATAATGGTGTTACAGGGCAGGGGAGGAGATTTTGGGCCATTATCACCTCTACCTGGCTGAAAGGTGGGCTACTGTATAAAACAGGCTCTCAGACTATCTCAGACAGATCTTGGGCGCTATTTAATGATGTTTGTCATAGTCAGTCCCAACGGACCCTGATGAAGGCCACTAGTGGCTGAAACGCGTCGGTCGTGTTTTTTTATCTTTGCTGCCATGAATTAAATAAAAGTTTTGCTATTTTTATACTGAACAGAGTTGCCTTGGACCTCTTCTTCGTTCCCCACCTTACCCCATCACTGTTCTTTATACCATGGAATGGAACTAGAATTTTTGTTGTCCTAAGATACACTTACCCTCTCCAAAGAGCACCTGTCTACAGTTTTTTATTGTTACATTCACGGATCCACGCAGCGCTTCTTCTACTTTTATCTAGGCTCTCAGACTAGCCTTGATTCATTACTGACTGAACTCCAACATGGGACCACCAGCTAAGAAGAAGTTCACCCGCTCCAGTTCACCGCCGCCAGCAAAAGCAAGCCGCCTTCTGAAGACCTCCCTGCCGCCGCTTTGGAGCCGCCTTCGCCGCCTTCCGAAGACCTGCCTATAGGGCCTATAGGCCTAGGCCTACTTGCGCTATTCGATTTATAATTGAAAAATGGAAATGCAATGACAGTAGGCCTATTAATTCATTTATCTATCTGTCTGTCTGAGACAGACAGACTGATCATTTTCCCATTGCACACGAGAATTCAGCACCGCAGGCAGCCCCTCATCACAGACAGCGTGTTAAAAGTGGTTGCACTTACAGACTTACTTGCGTATATGAGACAGAAATGGGCCTCTAATATTTGACAATTTGGCCAATGTTTAATTTGTCACGTTAGAAATGTTCAGATACTGCTCTATAGACGTAGACTTTGTTGGTTTGTTTACTGTTGAGTGAGAAAATGGTGCATATTAAGTTAATCATCTGGGGACAAAATAATTTGGGTCCCAACCCACAGGTTGAGAACCACTGGTATAGCTTTCAATGGATCAATTATGCGCGGTCATTATTTGCTTTCAAGGAAAAACAAACAATAGATGTGTGAATTACGCCGGTCATTAGCTCCTGCTGTGACATCAAATGAATATGGTCCACCAATTAAGGATCAAAGCAAAGGCAATTGTGGTGATCGAGGATTTCGGTGTCTGGAGGTTTATGAGTGGAGTTTTTTTTTTTTTTTTTGTGGGGGGGGATTCGACAAGAGATGACTATTTTCTGAGGAGTTGCTCACAGAGTCAGATAAAAGGAAAGTGCCACTGGAGTGAGGAGAAATATTGTATGTATCCTATAGGCTATGCCTAAAATAGAATATTGCAGGCCAAATCGTGGCAAATGGAGACGTTTTACGCGCAGCGAAAGCCTGGGCTGCGAGGAGAGATTGATAGAGCAGAGAGGGAGGGCGAGAGGAGAGACAGCCAGGTTAAGATAGAGAGAGACGTTGAATATACATTAATATCTTGCTAAACTAAGTATAGGCTCTATATAATTTGTCTGGTTTATTGCAGGGTTTAACGCCGCTGGTTTTATTTTTTGATCGCCCGTTTCCGACCGCGATAAGCGCCGCAATTTTGCTGGGGTGCACTGTTGATTTGTATACATTTGAAAACTTGAATTGGGACCAACATTGTGCATCAGTAGGCCTATACCGTTGTTATACCTACATTTTTATGTTAATAATCATTCATAATTCCATTGTTTTTTTGTTTTACCGTGGAGTAAATCTCATGTCTATACTTTGAAAGAAATATGCCAGTTCAGCTGTGAAAGATCACATCTTAAGCCTGGACTTTGTTTAATTTGGTTTCTAATTTAGTGCGTAGACAAAACGATATAAGATAATACAATGTATAAAAAGCATATAAGTAAAGTGTCCCTCTGGGATGAAAGCTGCTGTTGGATGTTTTCTGTCTGGCATCATAACTTAGTTTCGAATACCGTTATGTGGTAGATGTGCGCACAGTGTGTGTTGGGTCACAGGGGACGGGGACGGTGGGAGAGAATTAGAAATTAGTAAAACAGACATTCATTGAGAATTTGAGAAAAGGCCTTCTGAATGTTGATGGGTTTTTGGAGAGCTGTCCAAGAGCCCCAAATTACGCATGAACGAGAAGTAAGCTGCGTTTCAGAGAGAGAGAGAGAGAGAGAGAGAGAGAGAGAGAGAGAGAGAGAGAGAGAGGCCGCCGCTGCAACCCATTTTGTGCCCGACTGCGCGCTTTTTCAATGCACCACCCACATATCAAATGAATTAAACAGAGCAGGCATCACAACCATTGATCTGGCATCACGCATGCTTGCTTGCATGCATGCATGCATGCCGTGATTATTTTTAGGCGGCGAAAATATGAGTTATTATGATGATCATGATTCTTTTTTCTTTTTCTCTCATTTTTTGGTGCACTTTGGCACAACCATTGCTCTACACAGAATGGAAACGACAGTTACCAGACTACCAGTAACTACTCATCGACAGAGGGAGAGGTTCATATGGATACAGCCAAAAGCGACCTTATCATTTAGTTGACAGCGCCATGCAGCCGTTAACTGCTGCTGCTTATTTATTTAGGAAAAGAAACAAATGACAGAAAGAGAGAGAGGGAGAGAGCGATCGATCCACTCAGAGTTCATTTAGGCCTACGTGTATATTCGTTTTTCCAGAGGGGCGATTTGGTTGCAGCAATAGGCCTACATAACTTAGCGCAAATGTGTGCATGTGCGTGTGTGTGCGTGCGTGTGTGTGTCAGTGTGTGCGTGTGTGTCCAGAAACGTTTTGGAAACGCCACCTTAATTGTCTTCTTGGCTTGCGATCATAAATAGCCTACGAATAACGAAACCACAGCAAAATATCCTTCATCAGATAAATTAAGGGGACTGGAGTAAAGGGATATAAGAAATTGTCCATTTTAGAAGTAGGCCTATTTAAGCCTTTTTAAGCACTTGTATATGGAGCGATTGGAGCCTATTAGGCTATCTTATAGGCCCATGGGCCGCCAGGCGCACACATATGGATTGTTTATGTGATGATGATAATGATATAGGAATAGGACTAATGCAACAGCGCGACAATAGGTGCATTTCATTGACCAATCTGATCTAAAGACAGACAGACAGACAGACAGACAGACAGACAGACAGACAGACAGACAGACAGACAGACAGACAGACAGACAGACAGCGTCGTGCACAACTGTGCGACTTGTCAGTAGCTATATATTCCATGTCCATCAGTTTTGGGCCGACGATAGGCTATCATTTGATAACAAGACAGACCCCAGCCAAACTGCGAAAAATTGCCGATCTACAAGCTCACAACGAGGTGTGTCTACAGACTACACAACATGCATGCTTGCGAGTTTGCAGATCTGGTGAGCTACCCCAAGGCATACTATAAAGCTTTGATTAGATTAGATTAAATAAGCCATGTCACAGTGACCCATTGTAATTTGGCAACTTTTTTGAGCCTATTGTTAAATCAAGTAGGCGTATAGACTATATTTATTGCTCCTAATAATTAACAAATTAAGCCAGCAATATAGCCTACATTACAGCTACGTGATTTCATCTGTTCTGTAGGATATTATTCAATCATTAATGCGGGGAATGGCGCGTCGTTGCTGTCCGTGGCTCCCCGGGGCTCCGGTGGGCCTGGCAGGCTGGCCCAGGTGCCCACTGAACGGCGGGGTGACAGGCGGTGGTCCGCGGGGCCGGGGGACCACTGGATGAAGCTCCGATGCTGCCTGGGTGTTGGCGCCGCCTCGGTGGACGCACAAAGCCTTATTTCTCGGTCAATTCTCAAGGGATTTTTCTAATTTTAAGTACTGTATATCTGTGAAGTGTCTGAATACAGTGTATATAGGCCTAAATGCTTTAATTGTCCCTCCATCAAACCATCAAGCTTGAAGTACAGGAATAATACTAGGCCGTTACAAGATTGCGTTGAGAGAGAGAGAGAGAGAGAGAGAGAGAGAGAAAGAGAGGGAGAGAGAGAGAAAGAAAGAAAGAAAGAAAGAAAGAAAGAAAGAAAGAAAGAAAGAAAGAGAGAAAGAGAGATGGGGGGAGATGCACATAAACTCATTCCTTTTTTTTCTTCTTCTTCTTCCACCCCTATGAACTGCCGCTCTACGCACAGCTGAATCGTTCGCTTATAGAAGCAGCGGCCGCGCATTGCTTTTGCAAAAATAGAAGGGCTTTTTTTTCCAGTCAGTGCCATCCTTTTTTTTTTTTACATGACGGGTCACGCGTACCATAGTGGAACCATAGTGGACATTTACATGACGTGTCCACGCGTACCAATGCAGGGCAATCGTGTGCGCCGGAGTGCCACTGGAGCAGAACTAACGCATGCACACACGCATGCATATCTAAACAAAAACCATGCTGCACAAGATGCGTAGCAACGTTCAGAAGGCATTAAAAAAGCTTCATACACACACACACGCGCACACGCACACGCACACGTGCACACGCACACGCACGCACGCACGCACGCACTCACACGCACGCACGCACGCACGCACGCACTCGCACGCACGCACTCGCACGCACGCACTCACACACACACACACACACACACACACACACACACACACACACACACACTCTCATAGTGTGCACACACAGGTGACGGCACTCAAGGCAATCAGCCGAGCAAGGGAAGGGAGGGGCAGATGCGTGTGTGTCACACACACACACACACACACACACACACACACACACACACACACACACACACATAGTGTGCACACACAGCTGCACCCCTTCCTTGCATTCTGATTTTCATTGCGGGTCTGGCAGAACCAGGTGACCTGGTCTAGTTGGAGAAGAGAAGTGCAGTTGTAACTTGGGGCTGTTTGAATAAGGGCTCGTACACAACACACTGCAAGATATTGCATTGTGTACTTCGTTTTGTCTGCGATTCAGGGGCCGCTGTGCTCGATAGGCTTGATAAGCCATGTGACATCATCATCATACCAGGAAGTTATGCGGGAACGCCTACTGAGTGGCAAAAAACTACTTTCTGGCCTTGACAGCCCATACATCCAAACAGAAAAGTCCTATCTGATTGCATTAATCAACATTAAACAATGTTGAACTCACTTTGCCATTTGCCATTCACTTAATGCATGCATATATACCCTCTATTATGACAGCCGATTTGTTGCTACCATCAGGTTGCAAGTTACCATGAAAAGCTCCACTGGCTGTCTGTCTGTCTGTCACGTCACGTCACATCACATCACATCACATCACATCACATCACATCACATCACATCACATCACATCACATCACATCACATCACATCACATCACATCACATGCACAAACACTCCTTGGATGGCAAACCACAACCTCCGCCCCTGATTTCTCACATGGCCTACCTAGCGCCACCTCAGGCCGATTTTTGCACATTTTTGGACACTGCTCCTACAGATTTTGCCCTAAAATCACGCAAAGCGGTACACAGTATCTCTAAAGTCATGTCATCAACATGGATCTGGCCCCTTTTCGGATATTCCCTCCTGATTGGCTACGGCTGCCTTCTAAAGTTTGTGTTTGTGCTTATCTCCTGATTAGGGAGTCTTATTGGTAGTGCAAAATACTTAATAATGATCTGATGAATCCCCGACCACTTCCATATCCTGCCTTAAGTCTCTCTCTCTCTCTCTCTCTCTCTCTCTCTCTCTCTCTCTCTCTCTCTCTCTCCCCCGTGCAGGCGGCCAGGCAGGAGCAGGAGCGTCGTCAGAGGGAGGAGTGGGAGCGAGGGAGGAGGGAGGAGCTGGAGAGGAGGAGAGGAGGAGAGCAGGAGGAGATCTCTGTCCTCCGAGCCAAGAAGAAGAGCCTGGAGATAGAACTGGAGGCAGTGGTGAGACTGGTGCTCACACACACACACGCACACACACACACACACACACACACACACACACACACACACACACACACACACACACACACACACACACACACAGACGCGCACGCACGCACGCACGCACTCACTCACGCACGCACGCACACACACCACACACACCACACACACACAGTCTGGAGATAGAACTGGAGGCTGTGGTGAGATGCACGCACACACACACACACACACACACGCACAAACAGTCGCACACGCACAGGCACGTGCACACATAGACAACAAAGGGGGCTTGAGCCCGTGCCCTTTTTACCCGACTGTAAAAAGTGCCCTCTCTAGACCATGAATGCAGTTTTCACTATGGTGAAAGAAATGCAAACGCCCCTCTTTCCATGCCATACCTGAAGGCAGCATTCAAGAGAATCGCCTAGTCCAAACTCTCCTGAACTTGAACGCAGCGTCTTATGTTGAAAGCATTGCCCTCTCTGTGTAGAAATCTTCTTTTTTTTTCTTCTTTTTTTTAAGATTTGTTTTTGGGCTTTTATGCCTTTTATTGATAGGACAGTAGACTGACAGGAAATGGGGGAAGAGATGGGGAGTGACACACGGCAAAGGTCATCCAGATCAGGAATCGAACCGGCGACACCGCCAGGCATCCATGCCTATGTGGCAATGCCTGAAGTGGTATGCGCCTGGACCAGTAGGCCAGCGGTCGCCCTTGTAGAAACCCATTCTGTTACTACACATCTCCAGTATTCACAAAATAATTATGCTTAGTTCAGTGTGGTATCAAGTACCGAAAATAGCCGACCTCCAAGCTCACAACGCATCGCAGCGCGACGCGTTGTGAGCTTGGAGGTCTGCTATTTTCAATATTTTCACCAAAGGCCCTTTCAGAAATGTCAGCCCCTGCCTCTCTAGCATTCTATGCACGTCCCTACACACACACACACACATACACACACACACACACACACACACACACACACACACACAGACACACACACACACAGACACACACACACACACACACAAGCTTGCGCGCACAACACACACACACACCTGCTGTTGTAGTGCAGTGCAGTGAGTTGTTGTCATAATCTCTGGTCTCCCAGGGCAACAAGCACAAGCAGATCTCGGACTGCCTCCGCGACGCCCAGAGCAAGCGGCGCATCCAGAGGGCGGAGCTCGACCTGACCAATCAGAAGAGAGACGCTCGCATCTCGGAGATCAACACGCTGCAGCTGCAGTTTGAGGTCAGCGCCAACGCAACCGTGTGATGTCACTTCCTGGAGTACTCTACTTAACTTCACCCCTTCACCCCTTTTCAACCCATCTTCATAATTAACACATGACATTGGATGCCTAACTCAAATTATTTGGATATTCAGCGCTATTGTACTTTTACTCCACTACATTTATTTGAAAGCTTTAGTTATCCGTTACTTTGCTGGTTTAAATTATAATATTATAAAACATACATAATTAAACCACTTTAGCCCCTTGCCACACATTTTATACCTTGGCTGTTTGAAAATAGCCGATGTACAAGCTCACAACGCGTCGCATCGCGACGCGTTGTGAGCTTGTAGATCTGCTATTTTCAAATATTGTGTACTTTTGCTTTTGGTACTTTAAGTACATTTTGATGACAATACTTTCTTACTTTTTTTACTCAAGTACCTTTTGAATTCTGGACTTTTACTAACAGAGTATTTCTAGATTGCAGTATTGATATTTTTACTAAAGCATTTGTGTTGGCCAGTATAGGGCTGCCAACCATCCATTCCTCTTCCTCTTTAAACCATTAACCACTTGAACCCCATGCATGGCTGTTCTGGGGGGAACAATAGCCCGCTCTGCTTGCAGATCTGCTATTGTTGGAGAAGAACAAAAGAGAAGAAAAGAAAAAAGCAGTCCAAGTGTCGTTTCACCAAAGGCCCTTTTTTGAAATGTCATCCCCTGCCTCTCTAACATTCTCTGCACGTCCCTGCACACACAGCGCCACCATTCACCTACGCTTTATTTTGAAGAGCCCAAAAGAGCCCCGGAAGACACATCTTACTTTTTTGAAGCGGTGAAAGCCGCTTCCAAGGAGTGGCTTTGTGTGTCCCACGTCCATATATGGTCATTTCAGTCCAGAATGAACAGTTTTTTTCAAAAACAAAATGTGCGTCCCATGTCCATATATGGTCATTTCAGTCCAGAATGAACAGGTTTTTTCAAAAACAAAATGTCTGTCCCATGTCCAAGTCCATATATGGTCATTTCTGTCCAGAATGAACAGGTTTTATCAAAAACAAAATGTCTGTCACCTCATGTCCATATATGGTCATTTCAGTCCAGAATGGACAGGTTTTATCTGTCCCGTACGTCCAGAATATGTGTGTAGTGTCCTTCCTGGTCTGATGATTGGATACTTTGAGGATTGGTCAAGCTTCACATGACAATTCGGCCCTCCAGATAAAATCATTCATTCATTCATTCAGAATATAAAGAATGTACAGATCACAGAGTTCATAACTCTAGAACACATAGAATAACAGTTCACCGCTTCACTTCGAACCGAGGTTTGATTTTTTAAAATGGAGTTTGGTTTGTTTACTTTCGGTCGCGAAACTAAAATCCCAGTTTAGCGGTGAACAAGACCGGCTCTCTGCCTTCTCTGCGTTATTTGCACCTTATTCAGTGTTGATGTTTTGTTTTATTTTGAAGGAGTGGCAGAGGAAGCTGTCCCTGTTGATGCCGGAGCAGCAGAGGTTGAATGAGAGACTACGCATCATGGACATGAAGAAGATCTCCTGTGGGTATTAACTAGTATAGTAGGATGTACTAGGATAGTTTAATGGTGTTAATTAAAAAAGAAAAAAAAAACTAACAATCTGCCCGACAAAGCAAAGATGTGTGTGTCGGGTGTAAACCTTGCATGTACAAAACCATATATCTAAAAAGCTAGATGTCTCATTCACCGCTGCAGTTCATTGGAGCGACGTGTAACAACTGCAAAAACCGAGGGAACGCTGCCAGTCAAAGTGACTACTGGCCAATCACAGCGCGTCTTTTCCGGGACTTATCAGTTCAATTCAACAGAGCTTTATCGGCATGTTTTCCATCCAGTTACTGATGTCGCGCCGCTCAGCTGTTCTTACAGGCTGTGTACGAAAAGACTCGTCCCACACCTGCCGCCGATTGGCCTACCAACAACTACCAACGACAATATAGAATGTAGAATGTAGAAATAGAAATGTGAAAACAAGGTTTTTGCCCAACAGCAATACATTATGTAGTCACGCACGCACACGCACAGTTAATACGCAGTTAGTGTAATTGCGACCATAGTAGTAGAAACTAGAGAAATTGCAATTTGGGAAATTGCGAGTGTGGTTGCCTAAAAAGTTACTCACTATATATGGTGTTTCCCATTCAAAGTCAATGGGAAAGGTCAGATACCTAAAAGTTACCTTACTATATATGGTGTTTCCCATTCAAAGTCAATGGGAAAGGTCAGATACCTAAAAGTTACTCACTATATATGGAGTTTCCCATTCAAGTCAATGAGACTAAGAGTTGTAAAAACTGCAAAATTCCCCAGAGTAATAATGTGGTTGCCCTGGCAACCACACTAATAATTGGTTTTATCGTTGATTGACGGTCATGCTCTGACATCACTGTGATGTCAGGGTAACCACACTAACAGAATCCCTTTTATGCCCATATATGGAGATCCCTGTCTGTAGAACCAGCCACACTGGTTAGACTGACATGTCTAGTCTATAGGTTAGTACGACTAGTATACAGTACGTCATCCAGTCTTTGACCTTTTGACCCTGTCCCCCGGTGACAGCGGTGACCGTGACCTCGGTGACGGGCAGCGTGACGGAGAAGGGTGTGGCGTGTCGCAGGCTGAAGGAGCAGCTGGACGCGCTGGAGAGGGAGACCACCAGCAAGCTGGAGCAGATGGACCAGTACCAGCAAGAGATCAAGGTATGGACATTACTATAGAGAGATGGAACTGATACTGATGAATTCCAAATTATTTTCAAATTATTCAGAGGAAACCCCTGGACTGGCTTCATGGAACCCACTTTGGGGAGATCCTGGTCTAGACCAAACACTGCTGCACAAAAGTGCATGTATCTCCTAATCTAACTTTTAAATCACGTTCATGTTTAAAACGTGGCCTTCTCTACCGTCCGTTACAAAAGCAGTGAGGCCCGCGATTGTCCGTTTTCAGTCCTGGGTGAAAGAAAATACTCAAATTACATTTTCTTAGATTACTTTCTCCATTGAGGAAAACAGCTAAAATGGCTGGTTAAATCTTGAATAATCGTGGGCAGCTGGTGTGTTAAAAACACCTGTTTGAAAGTGAAATATGCTTTTAATCTCTTATCAGTGCATTAAAGGACAACTTTAGTTTTTTACAACAAGGGTTTATATTTTAGATTCTAATTAGAGAAAAGTAAAAGTGAGTTTTAAAATGTTTTCATTTGCTTCGTTCTATTGTTTTATCGCGTTTATCGTGCTAAAATGTGGGGCATGCGTACGTATGGGGGCATGTGTACAAGTGGCTAACTATGTCTTTTTAGACACAATATGCCAGCATTTTCTTTATTGCTATTTACAGTAACACTTCTAGCCCCCATAAGTCACATCCAACCGTGAAAGGTTGCGTTGTATCTTGGGAATGGGCTTATTCTGTGTAGAATTACATATTTAGCCACTTGTACGCATGCCCCCAAACACTGAAATAAAAATCTCTAAAACAATAGAAAGAAGTAAATGAAATCATTTTAACACTCATATTTTATATTCTTTAATTACAATCTAAAATTTGAACCCTTGTTGTAAAAAACTAAAGTTGTCCTTTAACAGAACACTGTCTTTTGACAGTAGGCCTGTTTATTATATACTGTACATCATGGTAGGAAAACTACACC
Organism: Nannobrachium achirus; assembly: GCF_963921795.1. Taxonomy (NCBI): domain Eukaryota; kingdom Metazoa; phylum Chordata; class Actinopteri; order Myctophiformes; family Myctophidae; genus Nannobrachium; species Nannobrachium achirus. Next base: position 11,067,874 of record NC_137823.1, on the reverse strand, counting down.
ACCATAACCTCTACCAGAGTGTCATTGTTCTTTAAGGTGTGTAGAAATGCAATACGCGTTCAACACCAGAAGCCAGCATTATGACTGGGGTGTGTGAGGAGATCCCGCATTGTCCACATGTGGGATGGATTTCACAATAAAAGCACTAGAACTGCTGCAGAACTGGTAAAACTGTAACTCTAGAAAAAGGTCTCCCTCGGGCGAAGAAATAAGGCGTGTAACCATATTACTGTACACAATACACATGCACGCACACCACACGCACGCATGCACACAAACACTATATATTTACATCACTTGTGGGGACATTACATAGACTTCCATTCATTTTTATGCAAAAACCTAACCCTAACCCTAAACCTAACCCTAACCGTTGTGGAGACCTACTATTTTGTCCCCACACTGTCAGAGGTCCCCTGCAGGTGACTGTGAACATGCGTTTAGTCCCCATAAGTATAGCTAGACAAACTCACACGCATGTTAAAAGGCATCTTAAACCTGATAGCGGTGTCACATCCTTTCATAATCTGTTGTTAAGATGAATCTGATCCTACTAATTATTCTGATCCTTTCTGTCTGCAGTTAACTGTACTTTTAACCTCTGTTTAATTATCTCTACAACTGTAAATTCTAACCTCTGTGATTAATTCTCTCATTTTAACCTCTCTGTTCTTCCTTCTCTTCTCTTCCTCCTCCATGTTTCATCCCTCTCTCTCTCTCTCTCTTTCATCCTGTCTTCATGCTCCAACATGTTGTGTGTGATTGGTTTGTCTCTCACCTGCGTTGATCATCGCCCTTTCCTTGTGTCCTCCTGGGTGGGACTGAGATTGCTGTGCCAGTTTGACAATATTCAGTCTGGCCTTCCTGTTTTTGGGCATGGCTGCTTTATTGACAAAAACTAAAGAAAACTAAATACTAAAACCGTCCCTGCCTTTATGCAGCCGACGTCCCGGTGTCTAACAACTTTCAGTTTTGCATGCCTTTTTTCAAAGATGACCACTCTACTCACATGCTAGTTGTTTTAACATATTAAGTTAAACATTCTCAAGTAATAAAACACTTTTATAATACAAATGTTTTTCAAATTGATTAGAACAGTGGTTCTCAACCAGTGGTCCTTGAGGGGGTTCCAGGTGATCCCCGGCTAAATGATGGAGAGTAGGGCATTCACGAATAGTGATTTTTAGAATTCGAATTATTCGACCTCAAAGTATTCGAATATTCGGAATTCGACGGGTATTTTTGTAATCTAATAAATCATTAAAACGCTCCTTTGCGAGCCTTAAAAACAACCAGCAATTAACGGGTTAACCTCTGTTCGTGAAATAACAGCCATCGATTGGCTGTGAGAGGTTTTCACTGGTGGATGCAGAACTCAAGCAGCAGAGAGAGAACGGACCCTTTGGAACAGACCTACAATGCACAATGCGTCGCGGATAGACGCGTTGTGAGCTTGTACATCTGCTATTTTTGACACGCTGCACTGTCTTACGACTGAACATAGCATAAACATGCTGATGAAACTTGCGACGAAAAACGAGTTCATTTTACTAGGAAAACTCCGAAAATAACTGTTCAAGCCTATCCTATCTATCTTCAACAACCACATTTATACTGTCCATCCTTGTTCGTTACAAGCAGTGTTGTAGGCTATTGTGAATTGTTTAGCCTCGGGATCCAGGCATTATAGTGATTGTTTGATGGGATGAACGCTATGTTAATGACTTCACACGCATGTCGTTGACACCTCCGCTACTTAGCAGGCCATTAATATGTACCGAGACTCATTCCAATGTTAATGAAGGCTGGTGTGACTCGAGTCTCGACCAGTACAACAGACAAGGCTAAGATGGGTTATGATTACATTACATCACATGCTATAGTATAGAAGTATACAGTATGTAACACAAGCTTTACAAGATCATCAATTCCACTCCAATCCGTGTCGCGAAACTCTGGACCCGTTATCATAAATAAAACGGCGGACGCTTGTACCTTTATGGTTTAAAGAGGAGATACATTTGAATATGAAGCATGACATCAACGTGGTTGCGGTGAAGCGCGGTCCGAAAGAGCTACTGTAAAGAGAAGGGTGTCCTCTAAACTGGATATACTCGGCAAGAGGAACGTAACTCAGCAGCAATAAAGTAAAGTAGCCTAAAGAATTACACACTTTTGTCAGCAACGAGCAGAGCTTGCTTGTTCTGGAGAGCCCCTCCCCTCCCCTCCCCTCCTACACTGAGTGACGGGCCAGCAGTGTATGTCGGCAGTCGGCACATCAATCACTTAAGCTAGCCACTACAGTGTGGTTGGATTTGACAACAATCAAACATGAATGGATTAGGAGAAATACTAACACCAGAGCTCACAGCTGCATGTCTACAGTAGAAATATTGTTTGTCACGAAAAAAAAAAAAAAAAAAAAAAACGAAAATAATATTAAAATTAATTTCGGCGATTTTTCGAATAGTGTTTATAGTAATCGAATAGTGTTTTGATATTCGAATATTCGAATATTCGGTGAATGCCCTAATGGAGAGTTGACCCCTCATATGCTACTTAAAGCAGATTATTTTTTTACCTTTTTTCCCTGTAATGTAAAGTTAATGGGACACTGACTGTAGCGGGTGATAACATCAATTAAGCTACTTCTCAGAAAGGGTTATCATACCAAAACGTAAACTAGAGACATGTAGGAAGACAAAAATGTAAAAAACGTACAGTCACCTTGGGTGGTACCAATTTGGGAAAATATCAGTATTAGCCCCTGGTCTATATGGGGTCTACACATGGGTATGGGTGGTCTCTCCCTCTGTCTCTCGCGGTTTGTGGACATGTCTGTCTGTCCCCTCATCTTCCTCTGTCTCTCTACTCCAGTATGTGGACATGATGTCTGTCCTCTCATCTTCCTCTTCCTCTGTCTCTGTACTCCAGTATGTGGACATGATGTCTGTCCTCTCATCTTCCTCTTCCTCTGTCTCTGTACTCCAGTATGTGGACATGGACGACTGTGTCCTCCGAGGTCTTCTGTCCCTGCTGGCCTGTCTCAACCAGCTCTTCCTCCTCATCAAGGTTATTCCTCCCTCCCTCCTTATCCCTCCATCTTCCTCTCCTCCTCCTGTCCTGTCCTCCGTTTCCTCCTGTCTTCTCCTCTCCTCCTCCTCGTCACTTTCGTCCTGTCCTCGCCTCTTACACGATTAACAGAGCTTTTAGTTCGTCCGCCTGGCTGTGTTTGTGTCGTTCCGTTTGTTTGAGCTTGTAAGTTCCATCAGCAAACAGGACAGAGAAAAAACACCCTCGATCTGCCTGTCTTTGTGTCGCTTCACTTCACTGTGGCAGTCACCTCGTAAACGTATATAATCGGTCGGATCAATCTAAGTTGACCATGATTTTGAAATGACAGATTTTGTATAATACTAGCATAATTCTTTGTTTTATTGTTGGGTCCTCAACTTGGTAGTAGCGATGGTAAACATGAACGAAGACATAATTCAGTTCAGTTTACAACCTCGTCGACCTTCAAAAGGCTGCTCTCTGTATGATTGTAATTATGCAGCAAACACAATTAGTTAATTAACAAATGATGTTAATTGACTACTAATTTATTCGACGACAGCCCGACCAAGTACATACTGTAAATGCCTTGCATGCTATTGGAACTGATAATGTTGTCTCCTGCTGCTTTTTTTATTTCATTTTTATTAGTTTTCAAAAGCCAGTTTTATTTGAATCCTCTCAGATTGTCTCTACACGGTGCATCTTGTTTAACCATTACCGCATGAGTAAGTTACACCTACGATTTGATCTGTGTGAGTTTTTGGCCCGGGTGGAGTGGAGTTGAGATGACTGTGTGGTTTGTGGTGTTCCCGTGTTTATTTTGACAGTGAATTCTGATTTAGTCTAAGTCATATAGTCTTTTGAATAACACACCATTTAGGTTTGGTCCTAGTTTAGTCATTTAAATTGTTTATTCTTAGTCTAGTCTTGTCCTAAATATCAAACTCTTAGTCTTTTAGTCGTAAGCCCGGTACACACTGCAAGATATTGGACGTGGTATTTCTACACGTCCGTAATATCGTTGAGATTTTCAAACCTGCCAGATATTCAGAAACACGGGAGAAGGTCTCGGCGAGCGCTGGAATCGTGCAAGGTCTCGCAGTGCCTCTCACGCACAGTAAGCAAAACCGGCCTATACAAACAAAACCTGATCTTGCGTCAGATTGGAGGCTTTGTCGCAGAGCGCCAAAAATGTTCAGCAAGAGCATGATTGGAGCTTGGTCTTGCAGTGTGTGCTGGCCCTTAGGAAACAGAGCATACACTAGGGTGGGAAGGCACCTTTCTTGTGGTCCGACAAATCACAGATCGGGACCTTTATTTTTCCTGTGAGTTTTATTTATTTGTGCATAAATGGTAAATGGTAAATGGTGCATTTATATAGCGCTTTTATCCAAAGTGCTTTACAATGTGCATTACATTCACCCATTCACACACACATTCATACACCGGTGGCGGTGGAAACCATGCAAGGCACCAATCAGCTCACCGGGAGCAACTTGGGGTTCAGTGTCTTGCCCAAGGACACTTCGACATGTAGACAGGAGAAGCTGGGATTTGAACCGCCAACCCATGGATCATTGGCCAACCCACTCTACCTCCTGAGCTACAGCCGCCCCCGACGCACAACGTTTGTGCGTTGTGATTGTACAACAACGTTTACAATGCACACATTTATGTGTGTGTGTGTGTGTGTGTGTGTGTGTGTGTGTGTGTGTGTGTGTGTGTGTGTGTGTGTGTGTGTGTGTGTGTGTGTGTGTGTGTGTGTGTGTGTGTGTGTGTGCTTCTTCTTCTTTCGTGTGTCATCATCAGATGTCCAGATCAGTAGTGTTCAGCCACGCCCTCGTCTCAGGTCCCACATCGAAAAGGCCGGCCTCTGATGGTGGTTTATACAGGGGACAGGTGGTGATTATGTGGTCAGCGGTCTGCTCCGGCTCCCCACACTCACACGCTGCTCCGTCCGCCAGGCCCCACTTCCGCATGGATGCTTTATAGCGTCCGACACCAGTTCTCAGGCGGTTCAGCAGACTCCATTGCCGGCGTGGCAGTTCTTCTCCTCTGATACCTCCTCCTGGGTCCTGGATGTAGCCATGGATGCGTGTTGGCCCAGCCGACTCCCACTCCCGCTTCCAGGCTGCCGCCAACCATGCCTCTGTAGACTGGTCCTCAGGGGTGGACCCGAGCAGATCTTGAGACGCCTTGCTGTACGGCTGGCGGGACTTGAGTCTATTTGGAGGCAGTGCTGTTGTGGTGGTATTGTGCAGGATATGCCAGTGGTGTTTCTTGGCTTTCCTTGCTAGGGCGAGGGTAGCAGCCTCTCGTCGGAGGCCGGCCGGGGCAATTCCTGCTAGTACTGGCAAGTAGAACACGGGGGTGGGCTTCAGACAGCCAGTTATGGTCCTAAGAGCGTTGTTTATGGCAACGTCGACCTTCCTGGCATGTGGGCTCCTGCACCAGGCAGGGGCACAGTATTCGGCTACAGAGAAGACCAGGGCTTGCGTCGAGATTCTGAGCACGTTGGCGGATGCTCCCCAACTGGTACCGGCGAGACGTCGGATTAGTGAGACCCTAGATGTTACTTTGGCCGTCACTTCTTCAAGGTGTTGTTTGAAGGTGAGTGCTCTGTCCAAACGTACGCCAAGGTACCGCGGTGCTTGCTGGGACTCCAGACGATTGTTGTTAACGAACACATCAAGTTCCCTTCTTGCTTCCTTGTTGTTCAGATGGTAAGCTGCTGAGACCGTCTTGCCAATGCTCAGCTGTAGGCGCCACTTGCACAGGTAGGCTGCCAGGATTTCCATATCCTGGTTCAGGCCAGTTTCCATCGCCTCCCATGTTGGTCGCCCCATCATGATGGCCAGGTCATCGGCGTAGCCGTATTTACGGGATGTTGTATCCGGTAGATCGTGGATGTAAATATTGAATAGCATCGGTGCAAGGACAGATCCCTGTGGGACTCCATTCCTCAGCCTCCGGAGCCTGCTGCATTGTCCATCACTGGTCTTTAAGGTGAAGCTGCGGTTTGTGAGCATCTCCATGATGAATTTCACCATATGCCGGTCGGGGATGGTTTTTAGGAGCTTTAGGTGGAGGCCACGGTGCCAGACAGTGTCATAGGCGGCTGTAAGATCTATCAACACTACTCCAGCCTTCTCCTTTTGCTGAAAGCTGTCCTCAATATCCTGAGTCAGCAGTGTCACCTGGTCGACTGTTGACCGTCCGCGACGGAAACCGGCCTGTTCCCGTGGGAGCTGTGGGTCCACTATAGGCTCGATGCGGCTATGGATAATTCTCTCCAAGACCTTGAATGGGACGCAGAGCAGTGATATGGGCCTGTAGGATTTAGGGTCCTCGGCAGGTTTGTTAGGCTTCGGAAGGGCTATGACATCGGCACGGCGCCAGATTTTCGGGAGCTTGGATCTTCGATAGCATGCGGAGTAGAATAAGCAGAGCCATGCGGACGTACTTGCGCTCTGGTGGACCACAAACTCAGGGTGGATGTAGTCATGGCCTGGTGCCTTCCCTTGTTTGAGCTTCTTGATAGCCGCCTGGAGCTCAGCTGTTGTAAAATCTCCAGACATGTTGGCATCCACACTGGCTGCTCTACACAGGGAGGATACCTCGTGAGATACTGAACGGGCAAAGTTTTTATCTGCACCTGGGAAGCAGCCATTCTTGAGGAGTTGGGACGCGATGGCATTTGCTGTTATTGGGCACTTGGGGACCGATGGTGTTCTGCCTGTCAGCTGGTTGATGGTCCTCCACGCCTTGCGGCTAGAATGGGTGAAGTCGATTGACTCAACAACTTCAGTCCACCTTGACCTTCGGGTAGCGTCCAGCTTCTGCAGGAGAGCAGTTGCAGACTCATCCACTTCTTCCCTGGAGCTTGCCTGCTGGTGGTCATGCAGGAGGTGGCTACACTCTTCATCCCATCCCGGGATGTAGTTTGCATTAAAGCCACGTGGGATGGTTTTTCTTGCTGCCCCAAGGAGTACTTCGCAGTAGGCTGCATATCCGGCGTCCACATCAGCAGAATCTGGGTCTGGGAGGAAGACTGATTTTCTTTCTGTCTCCTCTGTGAATGACTGCCAGTTTGCCTTTCGAAAGTTCCATCTCCGAACGGGTTTCCCTGCTACTGGCTGCACCAGAGATGGGACCTTTATGATGGATGGCCGATGGTGTGAGCGGGGGAACCTTTCCAGAACTTGTCTCTCGGGCTTTTGGGCCGTGTGACAAACGGCAAAGGCCAGGTCCGGGTTGGTGTGGGTGTTCCAACGTGCGGAAAAGAAGCTTGGCGGTTCTTTTGGGTCAAACAGCAGCAACGCATTGGCGCTGGAGGCCCATTGGCTTAATGTCTCTCCGTTTGGTGTTGTATGGCTATAACCCCAATCTGTATGTTGACAGTTGAAGTCCCCTGCGTAGATGGCGGGTGCAGGTGCCAGCGGGAGCGATGCCATGGTCAGCGTTGATGGTGGGGGCTTGTAGACATTGATGACCGATGTGGACTGCACTTTAGTAGACAGCCATTCAATGGATGAGCCTGGTGGGGATTGGCCAGTGGCTGTCCAGCTAAGGTCGTTCCTTACAAATGTTGCAAGTCCATGCTGTTTGCTGTGAGTGGACCCAGCAAGTTGGAATCCCGGCAGCTTGAGGATGTTATCAGTGTCACAGTGTGTCTCCTGAAGGAGGACGGCTGCTACTTTGTGGGAGTCAGCGAGGTGGCGAGTGACTTCCAGTTTGGCGATGGTGAGGCCTTCTACGTTGATCTGGAGCACTGACAGAACCTGGTGCTCGACGGTCGGGATGGCCACCCGTCCTGACGTGGACGTACGATGTCCCTCCGGCCTCTTGCGTCCCGGTCTGCCAGCTGGGTGATGACTGGTTGGCGACATTAGTTTCACAGGCTGGTCTCTCACCATTTCCTGTTACTCACAGAGGAGGCCTCGCGAAGGCTGTCGTCATCTCCTCCTGTGTGTGTGCGTGTGTGTGTGTGTGTGTGCGTGCGTGTGCGGGTGTGTCGTGTGCATTTTCTCTATCGGTTGGAAACCTCATATGTCCAAAACTGTTACTTTGCAGGATTCAAATTCAAGCTTCTAGATCTGCTACTTTTAATGCCTTTGTGTGATGCTGTAGTGTAGGGTGTTAAATTACAAAAAAAAAAAAAAAAAGAAAAAGACATACGGAGATAAGAGGTTTCTGCCTGACAGCAAAAACATGTGACATCGTGAATGCATAAGGAGCTATTAAAATAATGTATACAATATGTTTACATTGAAGCCGAATATATTATGATGTTTCCATGCTGTAGGAGCTGATGCAACCGAGTATTTCCCGGTGAACCTAAGCGCAACTGTGGGGCTTGGGAGTGGGGAACGCACCACTGACTTGACTATTGCTGATGATGGAGAGGTTATATAGCTTAGCCTTTATGTATAGAGAATGAGAGGCACTCTTGCCGATTTAGTAAGAGACTCGTCGCCAATTGCAATATATTTGAAAGTTATTTGGGGCCATGATGATATCCTTTTCTTCCCACAACTAGACTATTTATATTGTCTGTGTTATTGTTTAGAACCACAATTATTCACGTGTGGCAAGATCGCGGTTCACTAGTTTTTAGTAGGCTTAGAAGCCTTTTCAGAAGTCAATTTAATGTTTTCCATTTAATGATTTCCTTTATCCTCATCTAATCTTGCGCTAATGCACGCAACAGTTTTTGCCATGGCTTAAGGCCGTGTAGGCTTTTCTGCAGTTAATTTAATGTTTTCCATTTAATGATTTCCTTTATAGCCATCTTCCGCTAATGCACGCAACTGTTCTCGCCAGTTTTTAAGGTCTTATTTTAGTTGTTTCTCATAAGCGCGAAACCCTGCTTGCCCATCGGCCCCCACCTTTGCGCACAGGTTCACCGGGAAATACGCGGCCGTGGAGCTGATAGGGTAATCTCTATTGTGTTTCCATTCTCTAGGAGCTGCGGGAGAGGCGTGCCACCCAGCAGGGGGTGCTAGACCACCTCTACAGGGTGAAGGAGCAGAAGCTGAGGGAGGTGCAGCGCCGCGGGGAGGAGGAGCGGGAGAGGAGGAGGAGGGAGGAAGAGGAGGCAGCCAGGTGAGGTTAATCTGTCGTCCGTCCGTCCGTCCGTCCGTCCGTCCGTCCGTCCGTCCGTCCGTCCACGTCTTGTAATTTAGACATGCCTTTTTATTGTTTAATGCAACCATTAATACTTCCGGTGCCAATCTCGTCCAGGAACGTGATGAGAATTATGGGGCAGGGATGTGTTACCTGGTTACCATGGTTACCAGGTAAACAGGCACCGCTGCAGCCGCTGGTGAGCGGAAACACTACACATCCCATGATGCAACGCGGCCGCCAGCATCAGTAAGCGTCATAGGCTCCTATTCATTGCTGATGCAAAGAAACTGCTTTATCTCGGAATCTACTTCCAAGAATGCCAAGAACCGTTTTTTTTCACTGCGACACTGGGCCGTGAGGATCGGCCGCGGTTAGGATTTTTTATATCCGTGTGAAGATAAACATACTCGGCCGCCATTTTGGACAACATTTCCACAACATGGACTCTATTGTGGCTTCCGGTGCTCTTCAAAATAAAGCGTAAGTGAATGGTAGCCCTCTATAGCCAAATAAATACCAAAATAATGGCATCCAATGTGTTAATGTATCAACCCTTTCAACGTTTAGTGTCCCTAGTTTGGGAATGTCACCATATGTGAACACTTTCAGACATGTTCTCTTTTCGTCCCCACGCAAATACCAGTAAAAATCGTGAAGTGAGCTCAAACACGACACACGTAGCAAATCTCCTTGTGTATGTGCTTTTTTGTCTGTGACATCAGCTGTGGTGATGTCAGTCTCTGCATACTTTCTATGACGTTAGTCTAATGCGACGTTAGTCTGGTACTGCATACGGACATAGGGACATAGGGATCTGCACACAAACTGTAGCTATATAGGCCCTATTCGTCCATGCTTTACCCCTTATGCCTAAACTTCTTTGCCTTTTTGATTATTTTGAAGGAAAAAAAAACATTTTAAAATACTTCAAATAGCCGATCTACATGTAAGCTTGTAGACCAGCTATTTGAAAATTTAAAACAAAAACAAACGTTTTTCAAAATAGTAAAAAATGGCAAAAGAGTTTAGGGAGTTTAGACATGGATGGATATAGGGCCCACAGAGTCAAACGGAGGAGCGGTTGGCGCCTCTCAAAGAATAGTTAATCTATTGTAGATCCACTATTTTTGCTATCTTAGAAACGGGACCGCGTGGTAACTTTCTTTTTAGTCTTCCTGAAACTCCACCTCTGCAGTCCCTCTGGAGGCGTCAGCAGTGTGCTCGCCCAAAACGAGCTTTGCAAAACGGATAAATGAACAGTGAGCTTGTTGCAGTATTATGCAGGAGGGGGAAGTTATTTCTATTCAGACTGGGATGTATGCAGCTGTTCACCTTGTATTTTGGGCAGAATGCAGGCGGAGGAAATGTGCAGATCAGCTGTTTTGCAGCAGCAGCACCTGCATGGACCCCACGGATGGACTGGCAGGTTTTTTAGGGTTTAATCCAGCGCAGTCGTCGGGGTGTTTTGAGGAGAACGTGCTTTTTAACAGCCCTACAAAAGCCTACAGAGTGCAGTCTAGGTTCTTATTGGTCCCAGAGGTCAAATTAGCCTTTGTGGTTTTTGGGGGATAAACAATTACCTCAAGAACAGATATAAATAACAATTATTGTAATATATAACTTGTATTGTTTTGTATTTTTTTCTTTTTTTATAGTGCACTTTGGCTTTGTGGGGCAGCACCTTTGAACTTTAAAGGGCTTGTGTGCGATGCTGTTAAATCACTTTTCTTTTAAATACAATTTTTATCCCACGATTTTGCAACCCATTTTTACCCAGTGCCAATTGCCTATGTAATCCTGGGCTCTGCTCTCCCTCTGCCGCGCCTGGGGAGACAACGGACTGACCTCATGCTTCCTTCAATGCATGAGGAGTCCAAGTTGTTTCTTTTCACCTGACAGGGGGGATTTCCCCGGGAATGGACGTAGCGCGTGGAAGGAACACGTTATTCCAACCAGTTCCTTTCCCCTCCATCAAGCACCCCGGCTGGCCAGGGGGAGGCATTATTGAGACCAGGATTACTGCATGTTTTTTGTGAGGGTATCAACCCTAGCTGTTAAATCACTTTAGCTAAAGTCTAAAGTGATAAGTGATATTATTCGTTTCAATACAAAACATATTTCTCACGTGAGAAAAGGTATTGCCCTCGTCCTCTCCATGCAAATGTCTGTTTGTTTCTTCCCGCAGTGCATGCTTTAGTATTGGGGCATACAGTATATACCATACGATGTTACTTTGTTATCAGCTCTCACTGAGAGATAAACAACGCAAATGACATACATAAAAACACGAAGACATGTAAGAGCAATGTCTCTACGGTTACCAAAACCAACTTGTTCACCTCATTTGTTAGACTTTTAACCCATTAAAACCGGGAAAGCATCCGTGTCATTTTAGATTTTAGTCAGCTATTCAACAATAGCAAATCTACCAGCTCATAGACATGCACACCACTCATGTACACAGACATACAGCAAACAAGCTAAAACCCTTTTTATCTTCTACATTCTTTTTAAAGTACATCACTTGAATCCTTCACAGTCTATAACCATAATACTGTAATCAGCAACGTTAACACTGATTCATTTGCTTTATACAGTAATGGCTAAATGACAGAACATTACAGTGGATCTGAGGAGTGAGAGAGAGAAATAATTACTCTAAATGAGTCGGCAAAAGAGTTCACAACATTTAATGTGAAATTTACAAGACAGTGGGTTGAACAATGGAAAATGGTGCATTTATAGAGTGCCTTTATCCAAGGCGCTTCACAATGATTGTGCATTACATTCACCCATTCACACACACACACATTCATTACATTCACCCATTCACACACCGATGGCGGAGGAAACCATGCAAGGCACCAACCTGCTCACTGGGAGCAACTAGGGGTTCAGGGCCCGATTACGAAGACGGTAATTAACGCCCGTGGTAAGGAGTTGCCGACTGCCGACTATCGCGTTTGACGCATGAATAACGATCAGCAGCTGATTATGTGATTTGCGCTGATCAAATTGTGCGCCAAGCGCACGGAAGAATTATGCATGGGTGTGTTTTAGCTGTAAAGCGGATTGCGTGACCACGATATTCGGCTGGTAGGTAAACTCACCAATCAGAAGCTCGTGCGTCATTCCCTAAAACCTGTTCTTGAACAGGGAGGATGACACTTGCAAATATCTCACACTCAATATGGTCTGTTTTATTAGAACCGACATTGTTTGTTAATAGAGAAAAAAAGGCGAGAGAGAGAGAAGCATCGGGCGATAGAGAGATAGAGAGATAGAGAGATAGAGAGAGAGAGAGAGAGAAGAATAAGGCTATAATATAATAATGTTGTTGCAGATTTCGTTTGAACATGTCTCAAAGATTATTAAGAAATTTTAATTTGTAAAATTTGGGTTACGGTTAAACAAATTAAACTAAGTGGCATATTAATTAATATGGCATGATGGCATGGTTGATTGATTAGCAGAGCCTGTTGCGCAGTGGAGTGGTCGTGCTGCTGACCTGCGCTCAGGGCAATACCTGGATGTGAACCATTTGTTAGTCGGTACCTCAAGTTAATGCCAGCTGCCTCCACTGTGAGTGTGATCCGATCCATATGAAGAATTAATGATGAATCCATGCATTTTGAGGTGAGAACACAGTAGGCTTATTATCATAAGTTTGCTGAGAACCATGTTTAATGTAAATTTTAGTAGTCCAGAGCAGACCAGCTGGCTGCATGCTCCGCTAATTAGTTTGATCTAAATCTGCGTCTTTCTGGCAAGATGTAATGAATTCTTTTGTAGCAAGATTCCAGTAGTAGCCTATAACATTTTAAAAGGCTTTCATAATTTCCCGCTTGGGATAATAAAGGTAGGCCTATCTATCTAGTTTATATATACATTTTTTTTCTTCTTTTTTAATCGGACCTTGTGTGAGGAGGAGGCGAGAAAAAAAAAGAGAAGAATCTTCTGGTGGAACCAATGAAATGAAATAAAATATATCCCCCCTCATTTCGTTTGATAATGGATAAACATTAATATATGTACACATGCCAAGACATATTTAGACATTTACATTTGTAAAATTAGACCAGAATTGACAGAATAGAACAAATATAGCTATTGGTTCTTAATTAAGAGCGGCGCATCCTCTCCCAGGGGGAATAAACATGTCATTTAGCGCATAGAAGGTGATCGAAGCACGTCTTATTCTATGCGTTATTTCTTTTTAAACTTGATGATCATAATAGCTCTGGGCGCTTAGCACAGGTTCATTTAAATATGTTCCACCCCCCCTGTCTTAAATATTCGTGCGGGCGCCGCACAGCACGTTCATATGACTTATCTCCAACTTCTTAATTGCAAAACAACGCATATGAGGGAGTTGTCGCCACAATCATATGCGACCGGACTTAAATACTACACTAGCGCATAGAATACCACGTTCAAAATCGGGCCCTCAGAGTCTTGCTCTATTATGATCCAGGTCTTATGCCTTATGCCTTAAAGGGATATTACACTTTCAAACAAACTTTTAGGTCTAATCAGGCTTGTATGAACACCCTGAACAGTTTTTAATTTGCTTCATTCAGTATTTAGATATTTGATGTAAATGTTACCAGCTCCAACACGCCCAGGCCCTCTCCACACACACACACCCATTGTAACTTCAAACTCCATTTTAACCATGATAGATTCATTAAAAACACACATTATTTTTTCTGGTGACTCATAATACCCTCCTAATACGTGAGCAGACCGTGTTTTTTCAATAACTTTTTTCATTTATTTTCAATAAAATATTATTGTATTTAATGTTTTCCATTTTCCCAAAGAATTATTAAAAATAAAAGAAAAAGGTTATTGAAAAAACACGGTCTGCTCACGTATTAGGGGGGTATTATGAGTCACCAGAAAAAATAATGTGTGTTTTTAATGAATCTATCATGGTTAAAATGGAGTTTGAAGTTACAATGGGTGTTTATGTGGAGAGGGCCTGGGCGTGTTGGAGCTGGTAACATTTACATCAAATATCTAAATACTGAATGAAGCAAATTAAAAACTGTTCAGGGTGTTCATACAAGCCTGATTAGACCTAAAAGTTTGTTTGAAAGTGTAATATCCCTTTAACTTCTTTGCCTTTTTTTTTACTATATATATATTTTTTTTAATATATTTCAAATAGCTGATCTGCAAGCTTTTTTCAGAATTTGAAGTATTTAAAAATGTTTTTCAAAATAGTAAAAAAAAGGCAAAGAAGTTAAGGCATAAGGCATAAGACCTGGATCATAATAGAGCCCGACTCTTCCACACTAACTCTGGGGGAGCCCGGGATCGAACTGCAGGGAACCCTTCGGGAACCCTCCGTGTTCTAATGACGGTTTCTCTACCCCTGAGCCACTGCCGCCCCATAAATCACACAAATGCAGTCAGCCGTCAGGGACAGAGAGTACGAGAAGCACAAACAGAAGGATGCGTTACGGAACAACGATTGTCGTTCCATTTAGTCACACTGTTTGGATGCCGGCTGTTTGTAAAGAGTTTGTATGTAGTTATGTGTGCACACTGTTCATTTCCATTGGTGTTGTCTGGCTGTCCGTCGTACCAAGCTGTGTATGTCACTTTGCACTAGAGGATGACATTTGACAGGAATTCCCGTGGGTCCCGCAGGATTCCCGCAGGACAGGAGTCAAATTTGTATTAATGCCAGGATCGGGACGGGTCAGGAATGAAAATCAACAGGAGTGGGCAGGAGCGGGAATCATCCCAGACCAGTTCATCAAATCGCAGAAATAAATTGCACAGGAAAGTGAGGTCTTTGAACTGCGAACATTATAAAATTATACATTATATAATAATAAACATGATTTCAATTATAATATGGCTCAAAATAGAAAAACATCTGCGCGATTTATTTATTTTTATTTTTTTCGGGAGCGGGATGTGAACGGGAGTGATTTTGACCAGGAGCGGGATGGGACCAGGAGTCATTGTACAGGAGTGGGACAGGACGGGATTTATTTTTTTACTCTGGCCCAGGTTTGGGATGGGACAGGATTTTTCCTGCGGGAGTGGGACGGGACAGGAGTGAAAATCCACTCCCGTGTCATCCTCTACTTTGCACCCGTCACTCCACAGCCACCTGCCCTCCATGTGAATGTCACTCAGCCCGATCCAGGCGAACCCCCTCTTTGGGATCGTAGTTGTTGATCAGGGTCCGGAGAAAGCCGAGCTCCTCCACGCTGTGCACAGACACCAGGTTCAGGGGCGTCACAAGGGGTAGGAAAGTTGGACTGAGTTACTAGGGCCCAAGGTGGAGGGGCCCTATAGTAACTTTAGCTATTGAAAACTAGCAGATATACAAGCTCACAGCGCGGCACCGAGTGCCGCGCTGCGAGCTTGTAGATCTGCTATTTTTGAAAAGTCGTGAAAATGTGTGCAAATCTTTGAATATATGTATTTTTTTAAGCAAACATTTGTAACTCAGATTTTGCTTCTGGGGGAGTCCCTGGAACTAAATATTTTGAGATGGGGGTCCGTGGCCAAATACATGTCATTTTTGGGGTTCTTCACATGAAAAGGTTTGAGCACCACTGACATGGAAACATAGGTTTCTTGCACACATTTTCACAATTTTTTCAAAAATAGCAGATCTACAAGCTCGCAGCGCGGCACTCGGTGCCGCGCTGTGAGCTTGTATATCTGCTGTTTTTCAATTGTTAACATTCATGGGGGGCCCGCAGTGAATCCTTGTACCCAGGGCCCAGAATTTGGTGTGACGCCCATGACCAGGTTGGCTCCCTCGGCCAGGCAGTTCCACTCGGCGTCCACCCAGCTGAGACGTGAGGCCACGTACTTGTAGCAGCGGCCGTTGAAGCTGTACCAGAACATGGGACAGTTCCCTTGCTGGAGCTTCACCCCGGCCTCTGGTGCCAGGGTTTCACCCTGTAGAGCAGAGAGAGAGAGAGAAGGAGAAGCACATTAAGATACAGAAACATTAGCGGTACAAACGCACAGATGTTGTGAGTTCCAATCCACCGTGGTGCATCCGGCTTTGTCGGGCGTCGGTCTATGCGAACAAGGGGAGGGAAGACAGGCGGGGAGGAGGTACTCCTACAGGCTGGGGTGGCACCTGTCAGCAGGGAGTGTTGGGTGGGAGAAGTGTGGTGGCAGTTAGAACACGGAGGGTTCCCGGTTCGATCCCGGGCTCCCCCAGAGTTAAAGTGTGGAAGAGTCCTTGAGCAAGACTCTGAACCCCTAGTTGCTCCCGGTGAGCAGGTTGGTGCCTTGCATGGTTTCCTCCGCCATCGGTGTACGAATGTATGTGTGAATGGGTGAATGTAATGAATGTGTGTGTGAATGGTTGAATGTAATGCACAATCTATGTAAAGCGCCATGGATATGGTGCTACTGTATAAATGCACCAACATTACCATTTAGGAGTAGGACGAAAGCTTGACAATGCAAATGTGTGTGGGGGAGGAATTCATTGTCAAAACGACTACATTGGGGAGAAAAGGGGATAGTTTATTTTGGCTACTCTACATTAAAAAAAAAGCGATACAAAAACAATATACTGTATGTGCCTGCACACTATGCAGAGAGAGAAATAAAAAACACATTGCCCACAGTGTCATTACAGTGTGTGACCCAGGGGCGTCAATTGGGTATGGCAGGGGTATGCAGCTGCCATACCTTGGCTACAGGGGGAAATAATAAAATGTACTTTTCATTGTGCCTGTTGCGCGTGCAAGACACCAGTCATGTTGCCATACCTTACCGTTTTCTGAACTGACGCCACTGGTGTGACCCGATGCAAAGGCATATATATATATAATATACATATGAATAAACAAACAGTATATAAGCAGTATACAACCTATACTGTGCATTATTAGCCTGCACTATAACAGAACAGAAAAAAACTAAATAAAATCACCTCAGCCAAGGGATCAGGGTGCACGGAGCTCAGAGCCAGACCCAGCAAACACAGGAGATGAGGGATGAGGAGCATGGCAGCCTGAGGTGGTGTTGTCTTGTGGGTGGTCTTGTTGAAGCTTGTTGAAGGCTCTGCTTGGCTGTCTGTAGAAGGGTCTGTGTGTTTGTGTCTGTAACTTGCCGTACAGACGTCTTGTCTTTTTATCTGCTCCACAGAGGGCGTCTTGCACAGCTGGCATGATGTGATTGGGTGTTGTGCATTATGTAGCAGCTGTGGCGTTTCCATACTGTAACCCTCTGATCCACACCTTCACACACACACACACAGACGCACGTACTGTATGTGCACGCGTGACGCACACGCACGCACATGCACACGCACGCACACGCACACACACACACACACACACACACACACACACACACACACACACACACACACACACACACACACACACACACACACGTTAATGCCTTTTTTTAATCAACGTTTTGTAAAGTGCATTAAGATCAGTTTCACATTTTCACAGTCTATAAAGGTGAAGTCAGTGGGTTGTGTAATTGCTAGAATGACTATACAGTAGTAGAGAGAGAGAGAGAGAGAGAGAGAGAGAGAGAGAGAGAGAGAGAGAGGAGAGAGAGAGAGAGAGAGAGAGAGAGAGAGAGAGAGAGAGAGAGGAGAGGAGAGAGAGAGAGAGGAGAGAGAGAGAGAGAGGAGAGAGAGAGAGAGGAGAGAGAGGAGAGAGAGAATGGGAGTTTTGGTTTGTTGCAGTGATGTAGCTGTAGAAATAGTTTGACATATTTGAATCATCCCATCTAGCTGCCAAAAAAACACTTACCGAAGATGATTCTGGGATCTGCATTCCATTAAAAACGCAAAGTTATGGCAATACATCCCCAGTGCACAGTAAAAACCCTCTGTCATTTTATTAGGTGTAAAAATAGACTCACTTTTAGGAATGCACTGTGTGCAGTCTAGATCGACTCGACTCAGTAAAAAGTTGAGTTGAAGTCGACTTTATCGTTTGATGACGTCATCACATCACAGACGACCCCCCAATTATTTTGGGGGGTCCCCAGATGATTAACTTAATGTGAAACATTGTTTTCTCACTCACTGTAAACAAACCAACATAAAGTTTAAGTGTATAGACTATAGACGGTATCTGCACATTTCTAAAGTGACAATTTAAGGACTTTTTAATACCTCTAAAATGGCAAATTAAACATTGTCCAAATTGTCAAATATTAGAGCAGAATAACGCCTCGCATCGCGAGCCATTGTGAGCATGTAGATCTGCTATTTTCACAATAGAAAGCATATTTTTTTCACTTCGACTTTCGACTATCTCTGGTGGGAGTCGACTTGTGTAATGAGTCGACTGAGTGGACTTGTCGTCTATTCCGTTAATGCCCTAGTGCGTGGACTTAGGTTCCATAGAGTCCAACATGAGTTTATCTTTGCTGACTCTTTGCTTTTATTGGTTCTCAAAGTGGGGTCCAGGGACCCCCAGGGCTCCTTGAGGGAGCAATCACATGGAACCCTTTATCCATTTACACATTGCCTATTAAATTAATTATTAACAATTCATTTTGCAGATGTACAAGCTCGTGTTCTATTTCTGAAAACCTTGACTGTGTTTGAAAATAATTTGCATACATAGGGCTGGGACTTGATTAAAGAAATGTAATTAATGAATCGCTTTTAATTAATTAATCAAAATTAATCACGTTTTATTTTTTTCTCCTTTTTTATTAAAACACATTTTGGCATATGAGTGAATCAATGAGTGAGTTTATGTCCACAAACGGCACTGGGGTTTGTTAGTCTGTTGGTGTACCGGCATGATCGGTACACCTGAAACTCATCCTGTGAGAAAGGTTATGTGGTGCAAAAACTATTGTAAAAAAAAAATTAAAAAAATATAGTATATACTAACTATGAAGTCATAAAAAAAAGCAGGTTGGTGCCTTGCATGGTTTCCTCTGCCATCGTGTAGGAATGGTGATTGTAATGGATAATCTGTTTAAAGTACCATGGATACAAAGCGCTAAATAAATGCCACACCGCCAAAACTCAAGTCACACCGCCAAACTCAATGCAATATCATTGCAATAAATGGCTAAATGGTTATTCCTAAATGAATGGCAAATGGTTTATTCTGTCTAATAGTCCGGGAAAAATGGGGGTGAACGTGGATTTGCCTGTAAAAGTTTTTTTCTCAACTGATTCTTGTAGCTTGGGGTCACCTCTTAAGGATTCAAGAGGATGACCAGTGTTATCCATTGAGCATTTTTTATTATTAACCCCTTAATGCCTGAAACATGGGCTCCCATTGACTTTCTATACAGGAGGAAAATACCCAGAAAAAGATTATTTTTCTGGGTATTTAAGGAGGATCTGAGGGGTCTAACTAGGGGTTTGTCATGATGCTGAATCCATTGCAGGCATTTGTTTTGCACAAAAAACATTCCGTGGGCTAGAAATAGCCTCAGAAAACAATACACGTATGGGTGAGTATTCATGTTAGTCGGAGGCCTTAGGGTTTTTTTTCTCGTGCTAATCAGTCTAAAAAGTGCAACATTTTGCACAGATGTAGCTCAGGGCATGCTCTAATGATTTAGCTAGGTCGGCGACCTTCGGGGTCACCACAACACCCACAAAACTCTGAAAAGTGATGACTCATCACTTTTCATCACTAAAGTCGATGGGAGCCCAACTTGATTTGGCCGCTGTGGCGAGCCCGAATGTCGCAGACTCGGGCGCCCTAGCTAAATCATTAGAGCAAGCCCCTGAGCAACATCTGTGCAAAATTTTGCACTTTTAGACTGATTAGCACGAGAAAAAAAACCCTAAGGCCTCCGACTAACATGAATACTCACCCATACGTGTATTGTTTTCTGAGGCTATTTCTAGCCCACGGAATGTTTTTTGTGCAAAACAAATGCCTGCAATCGATTCAGCATCATGACAAACCCCTAGTTAGACCCCTCAGATCCTCCTTAAATACCCCGAAAAATTATCTTTTTCTGGGTATTTTCCTCCTGTATAGAAAGTCAATGGGAGCCCATGTTTCAGGCATTAAGGGGTTAATAATAAAAAATGCTCAATGGATATCACTGGTCATCCTCTTGAATCCTTAAGAGGTGACCCCAAGCTACAAGAATCAGTTGAGAAAAAAACTTTTACCGACGAAACCACGTTCAGCCAAAAATCACCGTTTTTTTCCCGGACTATAAAATGAACTGTATGTATGGCCCACAGACTGGCCAAGCTGGAGGAGGAGAGGAGGGAGCAGGAGAGGAGAGAGCAGGAAAGGAGAGAGCAGGAGAGGAGAGAGCAGGAGAGGAGAGAGCGGGAGGCCGAGGAGGAGGCCCGGCAGAGGCGGCTCCTGGAGGAGCAGCGGGCCAAGCAGAGGGAAGAGGAGGAGCGAGAGGCGCAGGCGCGCCTCCGGGCGGCGCAGGAGAAGGCCCAGCAGGAGGAGGAGGAGCGCAGGCGGCGAGCCAGCCAGGAGGCCCAGGAGGAGGCGGAGCGGAAGCAGAGAGAAGAGGAGGAGAGGGAGGAGCAGGAGAGGAGGAGGAGAGAAGAGGTACTGCTATTTAAAGATAGGGCGCCATGGTTTGGTGCTTTTTTTCTGTTTGGTATGTGTCTATGGCGTTAACACGGTAACATGTCATTAGGTCGAACACCCTTTAGATCGACCACCAAACTCTAACCCTAATCCTAACCTCAGTAAAACTATGCCTAACTCTAACCCTAACCCTAAACTTAACCTCAGTAACCGTGACGCGGGTGATTATCTAACCTGCAGACGCTGTTTGACCCAACGGGAGTTCGACCTATGGGGCAGTCCCCCGTTAACATTACTCTAATTGACCCCCAGGTTTGGCTATACAGTCATTTGTTTTGTAGGCTCCTATGTGTCTATGGCGTTAACACTACTCTAATTGACCCCCAGGCGTGGTTATAATATGCAAATATGTCTTCCCTGTGTATTTTTGATTTCTTCCTGAAAGCTGAAAGCCTCAGAGTCAAAAGGGCCAACTAAAATACACTGCTTTAGTGACACACTGAAATCACCCCCTATTATTTAATTGTCATACGACAACAGCTGTGGGTGGTACTAAGGTGAAAACCAGATACTTAATGAAGTGGTGGGTGTGGCCACATAAAGACATCATTTTAAGTCTTTCTGTATCCACAACTTTCCAACATCCCATCGTGCATTGCGCAGAAGGTGTGCGGCAGCTTCCGGCACGGCAGCCGAGTGTGATCTACAAACTCACAACGATTGCATCTGCGACGCAACGTGAGTTTGTATGTTAGCTGTTCTGCGGTGTCCCACAGATAATGCTACAGTAAATTCTCGCGGAAACAGGTGGAGATATATATATATATATATATACAGTATTTTCTGGACTATAAGGCGCACCTGACTATAAGGCGCACTGTCAATGAATGGTCTATTTTCAAACTGTTTTCATATATAAGGCGCACCTGACTATAAGGCGCACATAATAGACGCTACCGTTGCGTTATGCATCAAACAGATGGAGCTGTGCTAAAGGGAATGTCAAAGTCAATACAATGAATGATCCATATATAAGGCGCACTGGACTATAAGGCGCACTGTAGTTTTTTGAGAAAATTAAAGGCTTTTAAGTGCGCCTTATAGTCCGGAAAATACGGTATATATATATTGTTTTTCAGCTTTAACGTCTGACTGTAACCACGTGCTGTTTACAGACTTTCTGACTAATAAACTATCCAATCAATCAATCAAAGCAGGAGAGAGGAGGAGGAGGAGGAGGTGATGAAGGAGGAGGAGGAGGAGGACATCATCCGGTGCTGACTGCTCCCAGGTCCTCCACCCTGACCTCCTACAGAGCCTTGTACCCCTTCATTGCCCGCAACACAGAGGAGCTGACCCTGGACGCAGACTGTCTCATAGAGGTAGCGTTAATACTTAATGACTTTCTCATAAAGGTGTTATTGTTTATTTAATGTTATACTATGCAACTTTTTCAATTAAACAAATCTTAAATTTGATCTAACTATTAAATCACAAAAGTTTTAGAACACCCACTCCGTGAATTTCAGCCCCTAAAGCCTTGTGTAAATATGTTTTCTATGATCCTGGCCGGGGACCGAATTTTGCGACAAAATTATGTCATCATACACTACTGGCCAATCACAGCGCAGATAATACACTGCCGGCCAATCACAGCGCGTCTTGCTGTCTTCTCAGGAAGCCAGCATTTATTTCCAAAATTACATTGGAATTGAAAATGACACGCAAAAGTAAAATGGCAATTAAATAACTAACCACACATTCACATACTGTACATACCATAGAAAACTAAAACTAAAATTAAAAGTTGCTCATTATTTGATGCCTGTCATGTTGGACTATGCAAGGCAGTGGCATCTTCTTCCCTGAGCCAAGCCTAAACCTGACGGCATACCCGACATTATTAGTTAGAGCGACTGTCTCATAGAGACCTTGTACTGTTTGCATTTCCGTCTAATAAAGCGTTTTCAACCTGTGGGTTGGGACCCCTAGGGGGGTCCCCAAATTATTTTGGGGGGTCCCCAGATGATTAGCTTAATGTGAAACATTGTTTTCTCGCTCAACAGTAAACAAAGCAACATAAGGTTTAAATGTATATAGGGTATCTGCACATTTCTGAAGTGACAATTTAAGGACTTTTTAGTAACTCTAAAATGACAAATTAAATATTGGCCAAATTGTCAAATATTAGAGGCCGAAATTGTGAAAATAGCAGATCTACATGCTCACAACGCCTCACAACTCTTAGTGCTCGTCAGGGTGGCGGGGTCTCCAGTTAAAATATGATTCTTTTGGGGGTCGCGGCCTGAAAAGGTTGAGAACCTCTGTAATAAAGTATTCAGTCATTCAGTCACCTCAAAGTAGATGACAGAGTACAGCAACTTGCAATGGGCCTGGTGTACAAGATACACTACACCACTAAGATACCCATGTACCTGGCAAAATACTTAATAAACGTTAAGGACGTCCACAATTACAGCACCAGAGGCAGCGCCACAGACCACATTCAACCCAAAGTCAACTCAAACAAAGGGTCAAACTCGTTATTATGCTATACAACCAAAATGTGAAACGCGTCAAACGCCCTACCGAAGGCCTTAAAGGTGTGTGGTTCCCTAGCATCCTTTAAAATCGCCCTGAAAAACCACTTACATACGGCAGCCATTCACAACTGGCAATAACCAACCTAGCCCAGCCTCGCCTGACCCTTCTTTGTATTTACCTACTTGTATATTTTTTGCACTGTTTATTTTATTTGTATTTTTTTTTTTTTTTTTTTTTTTTACTATATCTACTGCATAGTACTGTGTGTTCTATCCGTCATTCAATGTTATATGAGATACTTCAATGGTTTCCTATGGAAATAAGCTTAGTCTTTTCTAGGATCTCCTTTTAGTTGACCTTGTACCAGTGAACTGTACCGTCATGAAACTGTACCTTTTTTCTATGCAAACTTCTAATAAAGTCTTCAATCTTCAGCAGGGACGGGCCCCTGATTCAGCCCGGGAAAAAGAGTTGGAGAGGCCCTCATTGCGTGTTATAGAGAGAGATCTCTCTCTATAGTGCTGCTGCTACTCAAACATTTGTCATTTCATATCATGACAAGTGACTTTGTCATTGTCGGGTGGAAACCTTGTATGTCCAAAACCGTTTGTTTTGTATTTATCATTTTAAAAAATGATTTAAACTAGTGAAAACAGCCGATCTACAAGCACACAACGCCTCGCACCGCGAGGCGTTGTGTGCTTGTAGATCTGCTGTTTTCACTACTTTTGTGCGACGGCCTTGTATGATGAAGCAGGGCTTTGCTTTGCGAAAAAATGTACAAATTTGAAACTTGGAGATACAAGGTTTCTGCCCGACAGTGACGATTTACTTTGTTGGCCGCCCAGCGCCCAAAAATGGAACGAAGGCCGACATTTTATTTTATTTCTTTTTCCTAATGGCCGGCCTGGACTGGCCCGGGAATGAACCGGCCGTTCGGGAGTTGGCCCGCTTTTCCCAGTGGCCAGCACGTCCCTGGTGCTGACAGAGCTGTGTCCCCCCCACTCTGCAGGTGGATGAGCAGACGGTAGGCGAGCAGGGCTGGCTGTGTGGTTCCTACCAGGGGAGGCGGGGCTGGTTCCCTCAGAGCTACGCAGAGAAGTGCCCCCAGGCTGCTGCCCCCTCCACCACCACCACCCCCACCGCCGCCGATGCTGCCCCTGATGCCCCGGGGGGGCAGCTGATGCCCCACTCCTCCTGCCCAGAGCGACCCCCCAGCACAGGGTAGGTGGAGTGTTAAGCCCCTATCATAGTAGGCACCGCGGTGATAAGCTATCCACCGCTGTGTAGTCTTTTTAAGTCATAAAACGACAACATTACGTCATTAGACGTCAAAGACACCACAAAGTTAAAATATGGAGTTAAGGGGTTTGTATTGGCCAGACAGCAACTATACTGTATGTTACTTATGATGAGATGACTAGAGATGACTAACCATAGCCTATGTACTTTGTGACCATTAGAATCCATCAGGCCTGGAATTTCATCATTTTAGGGTCAAGGCCACTTGACCTTTAGTGTGGTCACATTTTGGAGGGCACAAAGGCCAAATGCCAGGGCAGGAAGGCCATCAACTAAAACAAGATCTTAGTCCATTGAAATAATTTGTTTAAGAACCATGAAGAACCTCTAGTTTGACCCCTCACATGCTACTTAAAGCAGACTTTTTTTTTTTTTTTTTTTATATATTTCTAGTGGAGTCAATGGGACAGTGAATATACAAATGGCCATAACTTTTTTTCGCGATGTTTCCGGCAGAGCAGGCCTCTCATTCTGTGGACCTTAACACATGGGCTGCTCAGGTTTATAACATTTCTAGTTGTTGCTGCTGCCGCCGTTCACTCACGCTTTATTTTGAAGAGCCTCGGAAGCTTCGTGCGTGTGCACGTGGGTGTCCACTGACGATTGAGGAAGATAATCCCTTTGTTTACAAAAGCTTGCGAAACTATAATCCAAACCGCGTCCGACCATCGCGGTAAAGTGTCGCCATGAAAACAATCAGATTTCTGCTTCCCTGGCGTTCTTTTCACCTCATTCAGAGATAAAGCCCTTCTTATGTTTCAGAGTAGAATGGAAAGCAATGTAAGCAGCCTCCGCTATTTTCTCCCTCTCCCTGTCTCTCTCTCTGCTACGGGGTGACGTAATGGACTCGGGTCATTCAGAGGGCAGGCTGCAGCACGTACAGTTAACCCTATGTTGTCTCGTCTCTCAACGAGATAACTCTTTTTGGCAGGGTGACACCTAGTGGCCTTAACTCGTCACTGAACGAGTTTGGCTCCCCAAGTGTTAATGACCAAACTAATAGATAAAACAGAAATGAAAAGTACGGCAGAAAATCACAGGTCCCCTCCCATTTTGGTGACTGGGTCCCCGGCTACAGTGTTTCTACCGCCTCCCTCCGTCCATCACGGTTCTCCTCTGTCTTGTCTTGTCTTGTTTTGTTTTGTTGTGTCTTTTAACCCAGAGTTGAAGATGGCGATGGGACGGCTGTGAACAGCAGACCAGGCTCTGGGTCTCCTCAACCTGACTCCTCCACGGTAAGAAGAGAAATAAAACATTAAACAGTATTATTACCCGGCTAGTTTGAATGCTTGATTCTGATTGGTCAGTTGCTGAAATCAGCGGTCTGTTATTTCTGGATAACAGACCGATGGCTAATCAAAGACTCAGAGCACCTGCTGCAGTCAAGCTGCGCTGCATGAATTTAGTGCCGCATCCAACATGTCAGCCATGTAAACAACCACACAGCGACATTTAGAACTAAACGTTGATCTCAAGAATGTTTTTAGAAATATTTTAAGCGAGGAATAGACGACGTAGTATCAGAAAATGGATTCTATCTAATCAGCACTTCCTTGTTTTCCAAGGCGACCGTGTCGCGCTGGGAGGATGCCCAGCGTGACACTTGTGGAACACTTCCAGCCGTCTGTAAACAAGGAAATACTTTGTTTTGCCCGAGGCTGGCGCCTCGGGGAGATATCAGGCCGTCGGTCTGTTATGTACCGTCAATCCCCGCGGAGCCATTCATTATCCCTTACGTATTTGCAGATACACAGAGAAGAGAAAGCACAACTTAAAGGAGTAGTTCACCCCCAAAATGACTGTGTTTCTATTGATTACTCACGCCATGGAGACTTGAGTTCAATGATATTATAATTTTTTTGTATTGTCACATTTCTAAGACAAAAATTTGATTATAGTAAATTTACCTCCATTGATTCCGGAAGGGGACCCGTCCCCTTCCGGAATCAATGGGGGTACATTTATTGACTTAGGAATGCGACAAAAAAGAAGGAAAAAAAAAAAAATATATATATATATATATATATATATATGGGTCAGTGACGTGACGCCCCAAAAAATGTGTTTTTAAAAAAACTTTAAAATGCAGGCATAAAAGTTATTTACTTTTGTTCTACTCACTCTCAACCTTATGGAAATACATTTTGTTTTTAGATATTTAATTGGAATCAGACTTTATTCAGCAGTTTGTTGTACTTGTGCCTAAAATCGTCATATGGTGTGACATGAAAATAATTGTTCATAAAATGAAAATGGAGTACATCTTTCTTAAGTTACTCACTTTATCAAAGTCCTTTATCATAACTAACCAGTGATCCACTATAGTTTTTTGAAAATTAATTATATCTGTATATTTTTTTCATAATCGACACTCTGTGTGAGGCCCATGTTCATGATCTTACAACATATTTTAAATGTATTCTGTCAAAACTTTCTCTAAAATTACACAAATATTTGTGACTCTTCCTGATAATATTCTCTATGTAATCCATAAACATTTTTTTGGTTTAATCATTAATAAAGGTATGATTTTTCACTATTTGGAATGTCACACCAAATGATTTAGTGTCACACCGTATGATCATATCTTCATGTGTCAAAGCAAACTGTGTTTTAACCTACCTATTAGTGAGTACTGAACTTTACTGATTGATTAAACAATTACCCAGGATAACATGGCCTTAATATTTCTGAACAGGATATTATTGTAGGGCTTTAACATGGGATAAGAAAGAATTGTAGTAGTAGATGGATGATGAGGATGTGCACAGGAATGCTACGCACACCTAAGTCTTCTGCCGGCCCACGGCAGAAGGATCCTAAAGAGACAATAAGGCGCATAGCCACACTTGGAGCCAAGGCAACATTTTATTAACACCAATTAGTGGAAACAGAACTCAGCATTCAGGTAAATTGCTTTTTTCCGAAGTCTCCTGAACTTGAACACAGCATTTTGTGTTGAACAAATGTAATTAGGAATCATGACATTACACCACATCTCCACTAGCTAAAGAGTGCTGGGTTGCGCAACTCCAAAAATAGCTGATCTACAAGCTCTCGCAGCACAACGTGTTGAGAGCTTGTAGATCAGCTATTTTCGCTAGTTTTGTCTCGGGTCCTACCTTAACACTGTCCACTGTCCAGTCCAGTGAGTGAAAGTACAAAAGTATTAGATCAGATTATATTATACATTTAGACTGTATTGTACATCAGCCAGTCGTATTTGGTGAGGGTAGCAAACCGGCTGCCTTGTTGCGGTTCTGCTATGCCACAGACAACCTCCTGCTCTTCGTAGAAAATGCAGTCTCGCCCCTTTGGCTCCTCTCTCCTTGCTGGGTCATTGTTTAGTTTCTCCCTGTACTTTCTCGTTCTCTCAGCACTTGTCATTTTCCAGCTGACAAAAGAAAATGGAATGTATAGTTTAAGACAAAGAGAAAATATTGTTTAGATTGAAACAATATGTTAAGGTTTCTGTGAAGGGGTTTCTGCTCTGTCTGATGAATCACTGAATGAAGCTTAAATACATTTTATGTAAAAATGTTTAAAACAAATGTTTAAATGTACAAAAGAAACATGGAACTTTGTTATTTATTGTTATATCTGTAGTTAAATACAGTATAAATCATATGGTGTGACAATCAAGTCATATGGCGTGACAAGCAGATG
This sequence comes from Nannobrachium achirus, assembly GCF_963921795.1. Lineage (NCBI taxonomy): Eukaryota > Metazoa > Chordata > Actinopteri > Myctophiformes > Myctophidae > Nannobrachium > Nannobrachium achirus. The sequence goes on along the minus strand of NC_137823.1, from coordinate 11,039,678 downwards.
TCACACCATTATGATTAAGTGTCACACCATATTACGTTTTTCTGCATTTAGGTTTACCTTGAGGCTACTATGTACACATTAGCATGCTAACAGCATGCTAGCTATAACAAAGCAACCTAGATCTACATGGAAATATGACCAAAACTTCAAATAACTTAAGCTTTTTTTAATGAAAAGGTGTCACACCAACAGACATCCAAAGTGGTGAGTTTGTCAAAGTTTCAACAAGATGGCATTTCATGAAAATGTTAAAATCATAACTCACCTCAGACACCTGTCTTGCAGTTGTGCTGGGAGTGCTGAATAGCCTTACAGAAGAAGGACCTCTCTAGCCAATAGGTGTCCAAATAATTGCCTGTTTAATTTGTCCAAACTAGTGTCACACCAAATGATTTTGGTTTGGGGGACAAAATGTTTTTGATCAGAAATGACTGAAAACATTATGCTTTGACTTTGAAAAGATATAGGCTCACAAATAGACATTTTTTTTAGCCTAAATTCATTTTCAAATGATTTTTAGCAATTCTTTTTCTTAGTTTTATTCAAGTTCCCACTTTGAGAAACAAGGTCAGGACAGTCACACCATATGAGTTTTGCCATGTTTGGTTGAACATTCTGAAGAAATGAGGAATGAAATGTTTTAATCTTGAGTAAGTTCACATAAAGCTTAATGTCCTGCACAATATTCAGAAGGTTTTTGACAAATATATTTTTTATTTATACATGTTTGACACCGAGGACAGCGAAAACGTTACGTCACGTCACCCACCCATATATATATATATATATATATATATATATATATATATTATTGAACTCAAGTCTCCATGGCGTGAGTATTCAAAACAAACAAAGTCATTTTGGGGGTGAACTACTCCTTTAAAGCACTGTTTCCCAAACAGTGGGTCGGGACCCATTTGTGGGTCACGGACCAGTTTTTATGGGTCACGACTCCCGTAAAAATCTATTTTAAAATATATATTTTTCTTTTTAATAATTGTATACATTTAAAAAAACAAACAAAAAAATCTAAGAAATACCATGAATACCAGTATATATACTATATAATTAAGAAGTAGACATGTGAGCTTGTAGATCTGCTATTTTCACTAGTTCGGGTCCCTGGCGAATGTCTAATTTCCCTTTTGGGTCACGGGCTAAAACTTTTGGGAACCACTGGCTTAAAGCAGTGGTTCTCAACCAGTGGTCCGGGGACCACCAGTGGTCCCTGAGGGGGTTCCAGGTGGTCCCCGGCTAAATGATGGTAGAGTTGGTAACCAAATGGACCCTTACAGATCTTTAACTCTTGAGAGCGTAAAATGAAACCAAATGGACCCGTACCATTCATGTTACACACTAGGAGACGTAGGAGCGGGGCGCCAGTTAGCGCCTCTCAAAAACCATAACTCGTCAAGCGTTTTGGAAGTAGATTCCGAGATAAAGCCATTTCTTTGCATCAGCAATGAACCGGAGCCTATGAAGAGGCACAGAAAGTGTTAAAACAATGTAGCTCGCTGGCCTCCTTCAAAACTGCCCTGAGAACTCACCTTTCAGGAGGCCAGAGAAGGAGGTAGTTTTCACTTCTCACAGCCGCGTCTCAAGTCCTTAAATTATTCCTATTTCCTTCACTTGTTTCCTATTTCCTTGTATGTTAGTCCCGCCCACTGGAGTTGGCCTATCACCTGTGATGTTGTCATCAGAAATGGCCAATGGGACGTCTCCTCCTCTCTATTTCCTCAATGGGAGGGACTAACATACAAGCAAGGAAATAGAATTGATTTAAGGACTTGAGACGCAGCTCTGGACAGGCCAGATAAGTGACCTTACCTTAGCTCCACCCCCTTTTCCCCCTACTCTGCGAGCCCACACTGTGGGGCGGCATAGCTCAGGGGTAGAGAAACCGTTATTAGAGCACGAAGGGTTTCTATTGTATTGACTATACTTGTACTGTTCTCCATTTTTGTCTAATAAAATATTCAATCAATAATATTGATTATATTCAATCAATCAATCCCAATGTTGTCCTCTGCCCCGCCCCCAGTCCTCTGCCCCTCCCCTCCAGGCCCGTGTTCTCTCAGTGTGGTCTCCCAGCCCCTCCGACGCGGCGGCGGCCGCGGCCCACCTCAACCTCTCAGGCGGTGGCGATGACGTCACCACGGCGCTACTGAGCCTCTCGCCCGGTGATGTCATCAGCGTGCTGCAGCGGGGCGAGGACTGGTGGCTGGGGAGGCTGAACGACGGCGCGCTGGGCTGGTTCCCCGGGAACCACGTCGCCGCCCTGGAGGCGGCCGGCGGAAACGCAGAGTATGTATGAGGATGACCTTTCAGAAGGTTTACAGTTTACAGTTTACAGTTTAGGCATTTAGCAGACGCTTTTAATCCAAAGCGACTTACAATAAGCAGATACAACATCACAATAATAAACAAGATAATAGGTCAGTACATTAACAGCAATATAACAATGTAAATGGATATCTATCTAGAGAAAAAACACAATATAATCACTAAAGAAACCTAAAAAAAAAAAAATGCTAACTAGCTTCATGTATGGTCATTGATTTTACTGTAGTGCTAAGGGTTTAGGTGGAGTCTGAAAAGGTGAGTCTTCAGTCCACGGCGAAAGGTAGCGAGTGAGTCCGTTGTTCTAAGTGCTCCAGGGAGTTTATTCCACAACTTGGGAGCCAAGAGGTCAAACTGTCTCGGACGAGTGGATTTTTGCCCTGGAGTTTTTAGCGAGGGTTCGGTCAGCATCCCTGTGTTGGCTGATCTAAGTGAACGAGTGGGGGTGTAGGGGTTGATCAGGTTTTGGAGGTATGGAGGTATCGTATTCGTTAGGAAAATAGAACGTCTTTACATAACTGTGTGAATTATGGTGATGTTTTCATAGATAGATAGATAGATAGATAGATAGATAGATAGATAGATAGATAGATAAAACTAGGAGAAGAGTAATTACATCGGGTGCCCAGAATTTTTCAACATTTAATTTGCTGGTGCCCATTTTACTTACCTTCGAGGTCCTGGCGAAAAAAGTAATCTGAGTAGATGTAATCCAACTATGTCCTGTTTATTTCACGATAATATTTTCTTTCGGTCAGGACCGTTTTTAAACAATCTTGGGCCACAGCGTTTGTGTAACGGCCGGTAGAAAAGAAATGAAGGTGATTTAAAAGCTAGATTAGGAGAAAAATGCACGTGATCTCGTGCTGCATTTCGGGAATTGGAGTGTTTTTCGTCACCGCGGTACCCTGGAACAGTCGCTACAGTACAGTATAGTTTACTGTACAACGCGTCGAACGCGTCGATGGGCACACGTAGACATCAAAGAGATTGACACGCTGACACCTCGTGGGCATCCGATGAGTTACACAAAGGTTTTCATTGTGTGTGTTCAGATGGAATGAAGATGGTCTGACGTTGTGTGGATTGTCTCATGTCCTCCCCAGGTCCATATATTCATCTAAATAACAGCACAGCAGGCCCATATATTCATATAAATAACAGCTCAGTAGGCCCATATATTCATCTAAATAACAGCACAGTAGGCCCATATATTCATCTAAATAACAGCACACCAGGCCCATATATTCATCTAAATAACTGCACAGCAGGCCCATACAGTATATTCATCTAAATAACATCACACAAGGCCCATATATTCATCTAAATAACATCACACAAGGCCCATATATTCATCTAAATAACATCACACAAGGCCCATATATTCATCTAAATAACATCACACCAGGCCCATATATTCATCTAAATAACATCACACCAGGCCCATATATTCATCTAAATAACATCACACCAGGCCCATATATTCATCTAAATAACATCACACCAGGCCCATATATTCATCTAAATAACATCACACCAGGCCCATATATTCATCTAAATAACATCACACCAGGCCCATATATTCATCTAAATAACATCACACAAGGCCCATATATTCATCTAAATAACAGCACACCAGGTCCATATATTCATCTAAATAACAGCACAGCAGGCCCATATTCATCTAAATAACAGCACAGCAGGCCCATATATTCATCTAAATAACAGCACAGCAGGCCCATATATTCATCTAAATAAGAGCACAGCAGGCCCATATATTCATCTAAATAACAGCACACCAGGCCCATATATTCATCTAAATAACAGCACAGTAGGCCCATATATTCATCTAAATAACAGCACAGTAGGCCCATATATTCATATAAATAACAGCACACCAGGCCCATATATTCATCTAAATAACAGCACACCAGGCCCATATATTCATATAAATACTTTAAATAACAGTATGTGTGGACTGTCTTGGTGTCCTTCCCAGGCCCATATATCTAACATATAATTTTGCGAATGTCTGTCCGTCCGTCTGTAACAGTGTTTCTCCTCAGTGGCTGGAGCAATTGATCTGAAATCGCATCACCATCAGCATATGAACACACCTGACATAACTGTGAAGCCCGTTTGTCACTTTCACAAATCGTATGCTGTATATTCGCATTTTTATGGTGTATCTATATCTATTTAGCCTACAGTACCTTTTGTGACCACACATGTTAAGGGAGGGGCGCTGTTGTTCAGGCCATTAGCACAATCACACACAAACCCCCACACACACACACACACACACGGGGGGGGGGGGGGGGGGGGGAGTGTGTGTGTGTGTGCAGGCGGGGGGGGGGGGGGGGGGGTTCTGGCCCTGTTACAGATGTTGTCCAAAAATCATGCAGATCGGTACACAGTATCTCTGTAGCCGTTAAATGGAACGGGTATTTCTTACATTGATGCTCCTACATATTAGCATGCATCAACCCACACACTGCACATCATTTTGGAGCTCATATCTTTGAACGGGTAAGGGCTAGTTCATATAAATAACCGTATGTGTGGATTGTCTCGTCCCCAGGCCCATATATTCCAGCGTTGATGAGTTCGACGCTCCGGATTCAGGACAACTGGAAGGTTGGTGTCTCTCATGTGTTCTCTCTCTATAAAGCCTGGGATTTGGTCTGTATGTCTGTCTGTAGACAGAGTGTTCAGCACCACATCTCCCGTATTTACTTGATTATGCTTAGTTTAGTGTGGTATCAAGTACCGAAAATATGTTCGATATTTTCACCAAAGGGACCTTTTAGAAATGGCAGCCCCTGCCTCTCTAACATTCTCTGCACCAGGGGTCTTCAAGTTTTCAGGCCAAGGACCCCTTAGTTGAGAGAGAGATGAAGCAGGGACCCCCACAACCTGTTCACAGAGCACAATCATCAGTGTATTTTGGATTTATGTCAATTTGAGTTTTCAGATATTTAACCACTTGAACCGTCAATACTTAATAAAGTTGACCTTTCACTCTGTACTTGGTCTGCTCTTTTTCCCCTCTATACAAAACCTCTTTGCTCAGAATATGGACACTAGGGTTCAAGTGGTTAATATAAAAAAGGGGAAAAAAAGGTTTCTATCGCACAAAGATTTGGAGGATCCCCTGTAGTGACTCTGATGATCCCCTAGGGGTCCCGGACCCCCTGTTGAAGACCCCTGCTCTACACGTCCCTGGTGTGTTGTGCAGTGTTGGGGAAGTTAAAGTTACATGTAACTGAGTTACGTAACTAAGTTACATTTTGCTGTAACTTGCTGGTAACTGAGTTAAATTCATATTTCTGTCAAGTAACTGAGATACTTTTTGGGTCATTGTTGGCTCAAGATACAAGTTAAAAGAAGTTACAAGCGAAGTTATAACTTTACATTTACAGTTTTGTTAAGAATGACGATCAAATGTCCTCAACATATTAGAATGTTCTTCTTTTTTAAACTTTATATTAGGAACACAGATGTTTACTAAAGAAAATGTCAACCTTTTTGAAATAAAACATAAAACTCAGTTGAGAGGCATATTTCTGCTCGCATGTGATTTTTTTGTAGGCCATTATATTTTGTTTCATGTACACCAAATGTACATTCTCAATTTAACGCTGAAAAAAAAAAATGTACTCAAGTTACTCAAGTTACTTTTTCTATGTAAATTGAAACTTTATAAGTTACATTTCTGCAAGGGTATAACTTTAACTTGATCAAGTTACTGCCATGGTGAGTTACTTGTAACTGTACAAGTTACGCTTTCAAAGTAACTTCCCCAACACTGGTGTTGTGTGTTCCCCCATAAAACTCAGTTGAGAGGCAAAAAAACATAAAACTCATTTGAGAAGAAAATTTCTGCTGGCATGTGACTTTTTGTAGGCCATTATATTTTGTTTCATGTACACCAAATGTACATTCTCAATTTAACGCTGAAAAAAATGAACTCAAGTTACTCAAGTTACTTTTTCTATGTAACTTGAAACTTAATAGATTTCTCCAGTGGTATAACTTTAACTTGATCAAGTTACTGCCATGGTGAGTTACTTGTAACTGTACAAGAAGTTACGCTTTCAAAGTACCTTCCCCAACACTTGTGTTGTGTGTTTCTGCCCCCCCCTCAGAGTTTGTAGCCCTCTACACGTACGAGAGCCCGGAGGCGGGCGACCTGACGTTCTGCGAGGGCGACGTGGTGTTGGTGACGGAGAGGGAGGGGGAGTGGTGGAGGGGCTGCATCGGGGACCACCAGGGGGTCTTCCCCTCCAACTACGTCAGGCCTGTGGAACCAGAGGTGAGTCAACCTTTAACGATACGGTATTACTGGTTCAGTGGCGGTTGGTACCTATATTGCGCCCTAGGCGAGGTAGTATAGCGCCGCCCTATGGCCACGCGAAGCGCGGACGGATTTATTTATTTATTTATTTTTTATAAAAAAAAAATTATTAATTTAAGTTAAAAGCGGTTCGGTTCTACACGGCGGCAGAACCATTTTGGGCTTAATATAATAGGGTTTATAAAAGCATGATCTGACTGTCTTAGTCTTACCTTGGGCTGGTCAGGAGAAATGGTTCTTCTTTCACAAAAAAAAATGTTTTCTTCTTTTTTTTTTTTTTTTTTTCTTCTTCATGCGCCCCCTCAAAGTGGCGCCCTGGGCGAGTGCCCCGCTAGCCCCCCCTGCAGGCCGCCTCTGTACTGGTTAACCCATTTAACCTGTGAAAAATAGCAGATATACAAGCTCACAGCGCGGCACCGAGTGCCGCGCTGCGAGCTTGTAGATCTGCTATTTTTGAAAAAGTCGTGGACATTTTTTTGCAAATCTTTGAATATATGTATTTTCAAAGCGAACTATTGTAACTCAAATTTTGCTTCTGGGTGGTCCCTGGAACTAAATATTTTGAGATGGGGGGTCCGTGGCCAAATAAATATCAGTTTGGGGGTCCTTCAAATGAAAAGGTTTGAGAACCACTGACATAGTAGTCTCTCAAGAACAGACTAACTGAGCTCCAGTTAAGTGAAAAGGACCTTTTCTTTGACGATGGCTAGCCAGATTGCTGACATAGGAAACATAGGGTTTTTCAAAAAATCTTAGAAGGATTCAAAAGACACTTATAGAATCGGGTCAACATTCTCATTTTCACGATTCTTCAAAAATAGCAGATCTACAAGCTCGAGCTTGTATATCTGCTATTTTTCAATAGTTAAAGCATAAAATAATGATACACACTCATGTGTACCCGTTCTAAATGGGTTAAAGAAGTAGTTCACCATCTTATTTTCTATCAGTTCCACAGCCCCATGAAACCTTGAATTCATGGAGATTCATGGAGACGTTTCCATTCTTTTTCTTCACGTTCCCAAGTAAATAATTTGATAACCAGTAAGACACTTCAGGGCGACCAATGGCCAATTAACCCTTTGTCAGCCTTCTGATTGGTCCTTAACTGACCAGCAGCAGGCTCCTTCTGCCTTGTCCCGCCCTGGTTCCGCCTTTTTAATGTTGAATTTGCTAAAACATAATTTCTGGAGAAATAAAAACATTTAAAAACATGCCCAGTCACTATACTGCACCTGAGAGGCTCCTTTTTACTGAAACCAAGTTTAAAATGAGAATTGAACACACAAAATAACAATAAGAAGCAAGTGAATTTCAATGGTAGTGGATGAAGAGAAAGGACTTTTGTCCCACCAAGACAGAGCAACCAATGGGTGCGAAGAGGGGCGGGACAATGGGCGGGACTTGACAAAGGGTGAATTCTTGGCCATCTGGCCAGTGATGTATAACGGACCAGTTACCCATATATGGAGATCCATGTACTGTATAGACCCGTTTCTTGTTTACAAACATTGAGACTAAATGCACAGGTGACTGTACCATGTAATCAATTCCCACCGATCCCCAAACCTGTTGTTTTGGGGAGCGCTGGTTTCATTGGCTAATTTTGGTACCGACCCTGCGCACGCATCTAGTTTTTATCAGTGTAACGTAGACGAGAAACGGGTTGATATAGTACATCCCTTTTATGCCCATACATGGAGATCCCTGTCTGAACTAGCAGCACGGATATGGGCTGTCTTCCTCCATATTATGTGCATTGCCATATGAAGTCCTGTTAGATATGGGCTTAATATTTATGACATCAGGGATCTCTATATATGGGCATAAAATTGATTCTGTTAGACTGTTAAAGTGTAAAATCAGGCTTTACGACATCATCAAGGCACCGCCAAAATACATTTTTGTCGACAAAATCAACTGCTGATTTAGTCGGCAAAGATCTTATGATATTTAGTCGACTAAAACTAGACAAAAACTACAACGTTGTTGTTCAGGTGGGTGGTGACCCAGCTGAAGTTAGCCACACCCACAAATGTTGTTGAATGGTAAAAAGAGAGGGGATGTATTATTTCAGCTTTCAGGAAGTAAAAAAAATATATACAAAGAGAAGACATATTTTCACATGGTGGTCTATTAGAGTAATGTTAACTCCATAGACACATACAAAACTATGGCACCACCTGTTTAACATTGTCATGATTGCGCTGTCCTTTTTAGGTCACAAGGCCTGGAGTTCCAATAAAGAAGCCAGGTAAGGCTCAGATCGAGCCACACGCACGCACGCACACACACACATACCCACACTCACTAATTGTAATTGTGTCTAATTTGCTGTTGTTCTATGTTGTTCTGACAGACATTGCGCAGGCCGTCAGCGCCGCCGTCGGCCAGACGGGGGAGCTGCTGAGTCTGTCTCCAGGACAGCTCATAGTGGTCCGGGCCAGGAACTCCTCCGGGTGGTGGCTGGGGGAACTGCAGGTCAGTCACCGCCTAGGTCTCTCTCTCTCTCTCTCTCTCTCTCTCTCTCTCTCTCTCTCTCTCTCTCTCTCTCTCTCTCTCTCTTGGACTTGCCTGGAATGGATGCGTTGCAGTTTTTGTGACCGCTGGTGACGATCGTTGTCTGGTTGTCATTTATACGCAAGGCGCACACTGCCATGACGAGCACTCGTCAAATCCTTATTTGGGCATGGAAGCATAGAGGGCGCTTGTCCGTGAATGATCCAAGCAGCACCGAATGCAAGTCACGTGACCTGAACCAGAAGTCATGTGACCTGAACCAAATTAACGTGGTTTGCTTTAATTTACTTTAATAGAGTCTAACCTCGCGTCACCAGGTCAGGGGAAAGCCTGGTATTCGTTTACTAAACAGGTCGTTTGATCCGGCATCCTAGACCGGATGGCAGAAGAAGTGGTGTCGCTTTGTTTTGGTTCCCTGTTTGTCGCAACCGTGCTGTGAGCTTGTATGTTGTAATACTTAAAGCAGAACATAATGTGGTTCGAATCCAAAGTGAGATATTGCGTTCAGTGTGCGTGTGTGTGTGTGTGCGTATGTGTGTGTGTGTGTGTGTGTGTGTGTGTGTCCTCAGGCGCGGGGTAAGAAGCGTCAGAGAGGCTGGTTCCACTCCAGCCACGTCAAGCTGCTTGGCCCATCCAGTGGGAAGTCAACTCCGTCACCTTTACCAGGTAAATACTGTCAACTCTGTCAGCCCTACCATGTGCATACTGTCCACTCCAACACCCCTACCATGTAGACACTGTCAACTCTGTCACCGTTACCAGGTAAATACTGTCAACTACTGTATGTCAGCCCTACCAGGTAGACACTGTCAACTCCAACACCCCTACCAGGTAGACACTGTTAACTCTGTCAGCCCTACCATGTACATACAGTCAACTCCAACACCCCTACCATGTAGACACTGTCAACTCTGTCAGCTTTACCAGGTAAATACTGTCAACTCTGTCAGCCCTACCATGTAGACACTGTCCACTCCGTCACCCCTACCAGATAGATAGACACTGTCAACAATTGCACCTGTGATATCATGGTATCAAAAACTACACACATGCATGTGTCCTTGTACAGGCCACTCTGTCCGTGACGTTGGTTATCTCCATACATGGAGTTCCTTGCTCATATGGACACAAGAAGCAAGACATACCGCTAGGAGCTTTTAAAAAGCAGTAGTGAGTAAGTAAAAAGGAGATTGTGGCGTACTGGATGACGTCATCGGTCGATCTGTAGACCAGTTTTGCAGGCCAAAACGCTGCATGTGTTTGCACCACTCACTTTGCATCGGTGCAAAAATGTCTAGCGTAGGAAAAGAAAATTGGATTTCTACATATATGGGCATGTCTGACATTACAGGCCTGCGTGATGTCAGTGTGATGTGCTGTGCTGAGGTGTCTGGACAATTGTTTTTTTTTTAAACGTGCGTGACTTCCACTTTGGTTCTCAGTGTGTGTGGAAGAGAGATGGCTTCTGCAGTGTCTCCTCTGTCTGCGGACGGATTAAGATGTTCAATCTGTCTGGACGTGTTCACCGATCCCGTCGCCATCCCATGCGGACACAACTACTGCAAAGCCTGCATCAAGCAGTGCTGGGACACTAACTATGTGTGTCGGTGTCCGCTCTGTAGAAAGGTATTCCCTTACAGACCAGAAATCTTCGTCAATACTTTGATTTCTGAGATGGCCAAACATGTCAGGAAGTCACAGCGGCAGCCTGCTAGACCGGACGAAGTGCCCTGTGACGTCTGCGCTGACGTCAAGCTCAAAGCCCTCAAGTCCTGCCTGGTGTGTCTGACCTCCCTCTGTGAGACTCACCTGGAGCCTCATCTCAGAGTCCCGGCGTTGAAACGCCACAAACTAATCGAGCCTGTGAAGAACCTGGAAGGCTATACGTGTCAGAAACACGACAGACCTCTGAAGCTGTTCTGTAAGACCGACCAAACGTGTGTTTGTCAGTTCTGCACAGAGTCGGACCACAAGCTACATCAAGTCGTGTCTCTGGAAGAGGGATGCGAAAGAAAGAGGGCTGAGCTGAGAGAGACAGAGGCTGAAGTTCAGCAGATGATCCAGGAGAGAGAAGTAAAGATTCGGGAGGTCAAACACTCGATAGGTCTCAGAAGGAACGACGTAGACTCATGTGTGCAGGTCGCCACTGCTCTAATAACGACCTGTGTTGAAACGCAGAAAGCAACAGAGAAACATGACGAAGGCTTCATTAAAGAGCTGCAAAAGGAAATCACTGAGTTAAAGAAGAGAAGCTCTGAGCTGTTGCAGCTCTCACACACTGAAGACCACCTCCACCTCCTCCAGAACTTCACATCCATCAACACCCCTCCACCCACCAAGGACTGGACAAAGGTCAATGTCCATCAGTCTTCATATGTGGGGACTGTGAGGACAGCTGTGGCTCAGCTGGAGAAGACACTCAGTCAAGAGATGAAGAAGCTGCGTGATGTTGAGTTGAGGAGGTTCCCTCAATACAAAGTCAATGTGACTCTGGACCCCGATACAGCTCATCCCTTCCTCATCCTGTCTGAGAATGGAAAACAAGTGATTGATGGAAACATGTGTCTGTGTCTTAGGAAAACAAAGCTTCTCAGGAAGGTTTTACTATGAGGTTCAGGTTAATGGGAAGACTGACTGGGCTCTAGGAGTAGCCAGAGAGTCCATCTACAGGAAGGGACCAATCACAGCGACCCCTTACCATGGTTACTGGACTATAAGGTTGAGGAATGGAAATAAGTACTGGGCTCGTGCTAACTCTGCTGTCCTCCTCCCTGTAAGAGAGAAGGTCCAGAAAGTGGGAGTGTTTGTGGATTATGAGGGGGGTCTGGTATCCTTTTATGATGTGGAGGCCAGAGTTCATCTCTACTCTTTCACTGGCTGCTCCTTCACTGAGAAACTCTATCCATTCTTCAGTCCTGGTCTTCGTGATGGTGGTACAAACTCTGCTCCTCTGATCATCTGTCCTCTCAATCACACTTAAATGGACACATACTGCTATCAACAATTACTACAATAATAAAAATCACAATTTGTTAATGAGCCTCCTTAACTCTTCACTGCCCCAATAAATGCATACTGTACACCAGTAAGACTCCCTAAATCGGGAGATAAGCAACCATCAGATTGCATAGACAAACTTTAGAAGGCAATGGTAGCCAATCAGGAGGGAATATGGGAAATGGGACAGATCCATGATGATGACATGACTTAAGAGATACTGTGTACCGCTTTGCGTGATTTTAGGGCAAAATCTGTAGGAGCAGTGTCCAAAAATTAGTTTTTCAAAAATTGTCCAAATATTGGCGCTAGATGGGACAGATGCATTTTGATGAGATGACTGTAGAGATACTGTGTACCTACCGCTTTGCGTGGTTTTAGGACAAAATCTGTAGGAGCAGTGTCCAAAAATGTGTTTTTCCAAAGTCGTCCAAATGGTGGCGCTAGAAGAGGGCCATGTGAGAAATGAGTGGAGGTTGTGGTTTGGCAGGCAAGGAGTGTGTGTGCAAAGTTTGGCATGGATCGGGGCAACAATGGCGGAGATATGAGTAGGGGAAAAGTGTGACGTGACGGACAGAATGACGGACAGACTGACTGACTGACAGACAGCCGGTGGAGGTTTTGATAGTAACCAATACCAACCACTGCCACCAACGCATTTTGTGTCTTACCTTGTCAAGTCGTCACAGAATATTTATCCTCAGTACGAACGATCTCCTGATCGCTGGTAAAGACCTCCTGATCGCTGTGCTTGCGCAAAGAACAAAAAAATAACGGGTCATTCCAACCAGCTGTTCTCTAGCTATGGGCCGTCGAAAAGAGCATCCAAATAAATAAATCATGGTTCAATTTCTTTTTGCCATTGCAATCTATCGTGTCAACTTTTCCCCCAGCTAGAAGTTCCGGGGTTCGATTCCTGCTGGGGGACGCTGTGAGTGCTGGGAGCGTGTTCTCTCCTCTGCATCATCAGCGCCCATGCCCTAGGTGGGGTTGGTGAAAGGGCCTTTCTGTGTGGAGTTTGCATGTTCTCCCTGTGTCTCCTAGGGTAGGTACCCTCACAAAAGAAAACATGCCGTGATCCTGGTCTCTATACTGCCTCCCCTTGGTCAGCCGGGGCCGCCTGATGGAGGGGAAAGGAACTGGTTGGAATAACGTGTTCCATCAACTCGCTATGTCCAACTGGGGAAACTCCCCACTGTGCTCCTCATGCATAGAAGGAAGCATGAGGTCAGTCTGTTGCTCTCCCCAGGTTGGTAGAGGGAGTGTAGCGCCCAGGATTACATTAGACAATTGACACTGGGTGATAGGGGAAACGGTGGCGGAGATATGAGTAGGGCAAACGTGTGACGTGACGGACAGAGTGACAGACAGCCAGTGGAGGTTTTGATAGTAACTGCCACCTGACAGTCGCAACGTTGAATGTTAAATTATGGAGGTGCCTTCTTTTACTATGACCATGAATTCTGATGACATAATACTTTAAAATAAGAGACCAATATGCCATTTCTGAAGTGAGTATGTGAAAACTGTTCATTGGTACAAGCTCAACTAAAAGGAAATCCTAGTAAGCTTTTCGGCTTCGTATAACCAGATAAAACATGTAGCCTAACTTAATTTTTGGAGGCGCTCTGTGATTTAAAGGGAATTAAATTAGCATGCACTCCAGTGGAAAATCCAACATGGCCGCTCTCAGTGTTGTTCCCAAAGCCAGAAAAGGGAGGTTGACTGACAGACGGCCGGCCAATAGGGCGACAGGACCGTCTTGCATCATTCCAAAGCCTTGGCCAATGGGGTGGCTCCCGCTAACCCTAACCCTGAACTAGAAGCAGTGCTCTTCCGAGCACAGGTCTCCACCAGGCCACACAAATTGCCCTGTTATAGCGCCACCATGAGGGCCATTTGAAAAATTTGGGGCAGAGGTTCTGAATTGGCATCCAGGGAGTGTGTGTGCTCATTTTGGGAGCGACCGGGCCAACGGCGCCGGAGATTAGCTGTACACAAACTCGGAGGACGAATGGGCCTGTTATAGCGCCACCATGAGGGCCATTTGAAAATTTGGGGCAGAGGTTCTGAATTGGCAAAACATACTCTCCCTCAGCCTTCGGCTGGTGGAGACAATCAGACTCTTGAGTGAGAACATCATTTAACCAGGAGCTACAGCCGCCCCTACAGCCACCTCACAGACTCACAGACAGGACCAGGAATTCTACTGAGGGCTCAACTTCAGCCAAAATAAACCAAACAACTTCGCTACTCTCCTAAACAAAGGTAGTTTAGCGTTGTTGAAAGTCTATTATCCGCGGTGGGAACCTCTCAGCACCCCACTCACTCTGTAAAACACACTTTTTTGACCAGAAAATAAAACATGTTTGCCAGACGGAAATAACTTTGTTTTACTCCACAGTGCCCCTTTAAGGATTATGGTCAATGGTAATATATATTGACCGATTATATTGACCACCTGGCAGAGCGTTAGTGAGACCTTGCTAACGCTCTGGACCAGCCCCGCCCCTGCTGCCATCCCCTGCCACCCATTGGTCAACAGTACTTCCTATGGGATACGCTGACATCTGACACAACTTAAACCGTTGCCGTGCAACAGGAGTGTCCTAACAAAGCATTTGTTCTGCTGTTCATTCTTTCGACATGGGTGAATGTTAACCTGGTGAAAAGCTAACCTGCCGACGTGGGTGAATGTTAACCTCTATGCCTAAACCTAACACAAACCCTAACCCTAACCTCAGTAACCGTGACGCCGGGGAGTAGCTAACCTGCCGACTCGCTTAGTCGAAATGACGGGACGTGGAAATAGCGAGATTTCCCCCCATGCAACACCAATTTGCCAACGCGTCCCCTGCCGTCACCTCAAACACCCATATATGGGCATGTCTGACGTTACAGGCCTATGTGATGTCATTGTGATGTGGTGTGCTAAGGCATCTGGACAGATAAAAATGTGTGTGACTTCCACTTTGGTTCTCAGTGTTTGTGGAAGAGAAATGGCTTCTGCATTGTCTCCTCTGTCTGCGGACCGCTTAAGATGTTCAATATGTCTGGACGTGTTCACCGATCCCGTCGCCATCCAGTGCGGACACAACTACTGCAAAGCCTGCATCACACATTACTGGGACACTAACTCTGTGTGTCGGTGTCCGCTCTGTAGAAAGGTATTCCCTAACAGACCAGAAATCTTCGTCAATACTTTGATTTCTGAGATGGCCAAACATGTCAGGAAGTCACAGCGGCAGCCTGCTAGACCGGACGAAGTGCCCTGTGACGTCTGCGCTGACGTCAAGCGCAAGGCCCTCAAGTCCTGCCCTGTGTGTCGCCACAAACTAATCAAGCCTGTGAAGAACCTGGAAGACTCTGGGTGCGTTTGGAAATGCGCACTCAACGCACTGGTGTGCCATGTTGTCGTTTGTTTATTCGGTGCACTCTGTGCGTTGTCGTTCGCAAATCCAGTGTGTGGCGCACCGGGTGTGCTGAGTGCACGCACTGAACGACCCTACTCAGAAGATGGGGTTTTCATTGCGGTGTTTTGATTGGCTGGTTTTCATGGTGGTGTCTCGCGCTTCTCAGCTGTGAACAATGGCGTAGGAAATGATAACAAAATGCACCATTTGCTGCTTTATTGGTCCTTTGGGCTTTATTGTTACACACACATCAACTTGTAAACTAGCAGCAGGTAGGCCAATGTTGTGAATTAAATTGCCTATCAATAGCAACGTTACGTTAACAACTGCTGCTTTTCAGAACGTTTTCAGAGTGAAAAAGCACACAGCTTCCTCTTAACTGGTTGTTCGTAAATAAGCCACACTGAATGCACTCTACAACGTCACCACCCACTGCACTCACTACACTGAGCACACACTCGGTGCGCATTTCCCAACGCACCCTATATGTGTCAGAAACACGACAGACCTCTGGAGCTGTTCTGTAAGACCGACCAAACGTGTGTTCTTCAGTTCTGCACAGTCGGACCACAAGCTACATCAATTCAATTCAATTCAATTTAAAGGAGCTTTATTGGCACGAGAAAACATACGTTTAGATTGCCAAAGCAAATGAAACAAATACAATAAAAACAGTTGAAAATGGGGAACATAATATACAGTTGGAGGGGGTACAGCATTGTTTAAACAGAGCTATGTCGCATTGTGACATTTTATATGTACAGGGTATAAAGCTTTTCAAACAAATAGCAGCATTATTTTTTCTCAAAACTACCCCCTGTCAGGTGAAAAGAAGCTGCTCGTGGCTCCTCGTGCATAGAAGGAAGCATGAGGTCAGTCCGTTGCTCTCCCCAGGTTGGTAGAGGGAGTGTAGCGCCCAGGATTACATTAGACATGACACTGGGTGAAAAGATGGGTTACAAAAATGGTGGGATAAAAAATATTATTGAAAAACCCGGAAACAAATGGTGACTCAGAGGTTAGCAAACAGCGCCATCTAGCGTCCACAAAACGTCATATTCAGTGGCAGTCTGGACATTTCCTCACAGGAAACACGACACAACGTGGCTTCCATGTGGACGTCAGACATCATGTGACCAGTCTAGAGCACTGGTTCCCAAACATTGTTTTTTTTTCTGAATTAACACACTGAATCCCGTTGATTAAACAATGATTTAATCGCTGAGTGCCATGGTATTATATTGTTGTTGTTTTTTCGTAATGAGTAAATGTAATCCGAGTATTTCCGGAATGTCCGTGCGATTGTATTTTCTTTCACAACAGAAAAATTACAATCGCGGTCATCAGTGCTTTTGTAACGGTCGGTAGAAAAGGGTTCATTTTAAACATGAACGTGATCTGGTTCTGATCACGATACCTCCTGTTGCATTGCGGGAATTGGAGTTTTTCTCTTCAGCAGCAGCTGCCCCAGACAACAAGCTACAGTTTAATATCAAATATAAATCAGACACGTCGATGGCACACGGAGACATCGAAGAGTTTGACGAGTGCACACGTCGTAGAATTTCTAACCCTACATTTTAAAACTAAATGTTTAAGAAATAGATAATCTAAAAGCGCAAAGAAAGCTTTCTCCTGGAGTTATTACAGCAAGTATATACACAACAAGGCATCGTGGTATATATATATATATATAAAACAAGAAAGCAGAAGAATATAATCTAGTTAGTCTGTTGATTGCTAGAAACTAGTAATTATGACTGAGAAGGAAAAATAGAGACAAGACTTCATTCTTCTTCTCTGAATGTAAACATCGACATTTCAGGATGTGGACTGCTGTTTGGGGATTAGCTGCGGGCTACAACGTATTTTGGAACTATAAATAGATGATTTATGAAGAAAAAAGTAACTTTGCAGCGGTGAAAATTAGCGCATTTGGAGGAGTGCAATTTACCCCCGTTTTAGCTGTGGGGAGAGATCTGGAGGAGTCCTGGGGATGAAGCAACAGGGACGAATCCTTTAAGGTCCTTTCCACTGCTTCCGATAACGATAAAAAATATATATCTTTCTCCATTGAAGTGGATGATAGTGGATGGTAGTGTCCACACCACAACGTTAACGCAGACATAATTGACGTGAACGCTGACACATCGTTATCGGGCGCAGTGGGAAAGGGCCTTTAGGCTGCTAAACAGATGTTAGGCTGTTATGCAGGGACGTGCTGGCCATTGGGAAAAGCGGGACAACTCCCGAACGGCCGGTTCATTCTTGGCCGGTCCAGGCCGGCCATTAGGAAAAAAATAAAAATAAAATGTCGGCCTTCGTTCCATTTTGGGGGCTGGGCGGCCAACAAAGTAAATCGTCACTGTCGGGCAGAACCCTCGTATCTCCAAGTTTCAAATTTGTAATTTTTTTCGCAAAGTAAAGCCCTGCTTCATCATACAAGCACAAGTTGTGTGCTTGTAGATCGGCTGTTTTCACTAGTTTAAATCATTTTTAAAATGGTTTTGGACATACAAGGTTTCCACCCGACAATGACGAAATATGACTCATGTAATTGGCCCACTGGCTTGTCACTTGTCATGATCTGAAATGGCAAATCTTTGAGTAGCAGCAGCGCTATAGAGAGAGATCTCTCTCTATAGCGCGCAATGAGGGCCTCTACAACTCTTTTTCCCGGGCTGAATCAGGGGCCCAGCATTTCCCTGCTGTTATGTGTTTTGCCAAGTCCCGGAAAAGACCCGCTGTGATTGGCCAGTACAGTCACTTTTATTGGCAGTTGTGCCGAACGCTCACCCCAAATCATTAATTCATCTTCCAATGGGTTTGAATAGGAAGTGGGTGTGTCCGGAAACAATGAATATCGAAAAATAAATACCGGTATCCAAATACTGAATCACACAACTTAAAAAGCTGTCCGGGCTTGCACCAAAAAGCGTGAGTATACGATCAAATGAGTCGAAATAGTTTTGAACATGAAATATCCCTTTAACCACACAACGGGTTGTAAATGTTCAAATAAGTTGTTAAATAGCTCTGCATTTCAATTCAGAGTCATTATCGCTATAGACTGACTTTGTTTGTTTCAGGTTGGGATATCAATTTTATCCAATCGGGACAGAGCTCATAGAGCAGGGGTGGGCAACTTTGATGATGGCGAGGGCCACTATATTTCCACCTTAACTCCAGAGGGCCACATTGCAAATCGCTACGTCCTACTTTGTCACTTTCTAGTATCTCATACAGAAGAAGCAAAAATAGCCGATCCACAAGCTCAAGCTTGTAGATTGGCTATTTTTGCTTCTTTTGAATTGGAATCCTGAATAATTATTTGTTATTTCTTTAATTGGAATCCTGAAATGTAACATTTTGATTTAATTTCAAACGCATTTAGTTATATACTCATGTTAACTTTATGAACCTAAATACAAATACCTACATTGCACATAAAATAAATACATTTTTTATACTAATATACTAGTCATTAAGCTTCTAATATAGACAGAATTAAAGCAGGTCATGTTTGGAATTGTAACAGCTGAGATCAAAATATCAGTATTCCAGTATTAACCTGCGGGCTGCATTAAGTGAAGGTGGGGGCCTACAGTTACCCATGTATGTCATAGAGGATACACAATAGACAAATCAAATGGGAAGTTATTAAACAAACATTGAGCAGACAAAATGGCAACGCCATAAAAGGTTAAGCTGATAAATAATGTTTGTGGTGTTCTGTCTTCTGATTGGATACAATTAGTATCCTGAGTCGACACGCGTACGTACTACTTCCTGCTCTTGTCCTCGTTAAAAGAAAAAAAACTCTCCTTCCCATGATCCCTCAGTGTGCCAGGTCATCGCCATGTACGACTACACGGCCGCCAATCAGGACGAGCTGAGCTTCTCCAAGGGTCAGCTGATCAACGTCCTAGACAAGGCCAACCCCGATTGGTGGAAAGGAGAGGCCAATGGCGTGACGGGCCTGCTGCCCACCAACTACATCAAGATGACCACAGACTCAGACCCCAGCCAGCAATGTGAGTAGCCAATCACAAACCAGCCAGCAACGTGAGTAGCCAATCACAAACCAGCCGGCAATGCGAGTAGCCAATCAGAACCCAGCCGGCAATGTGAGTAGCCAATCACAAACCAGCCAGCAATGTGTGTAGCCAATCAGAACCCAGCTGGCAATGTGAGTAGCCAATCACAACCCAGCCAGCAATGTGAGTAGCCAATCAGAGCAGTTTGATTTTGACGCCACATTTTGATGTTGTTTTAACTCAGTGTTTTGAATAAAATTCCATTTAGTATTTTAGTCATCTGAAAGATTTTAGTTTTAGTCTTGTTTTAGCCGACTAAATATATGATTTTAGTTGATTTTGTTGACAAAAGAATTATTTCGGCGGAACTTGATGGCTGATTTTACAGTGCACTCGCTTGCGTGCTGAAAATAGCCGATCTACAAGTTCACAACGTGTCACACTGCAACGCGTTGTGATCTTGTCAAGTTATCAGCCGTTTGAAGAATGCACTGTTTTAGCGAGACATGGACGCGGAGAAATAGACGATTCTGTGGAGAGAAGGATAAGCAGGAAGAGGATGGTAAGGGATGGGACGATAAGCCATATTATCGTTTATCGTGATAAAAGCACACTCACGATAATCGTATCGTAGAGATTTAGTTTTTGGTGATATCGTCCTCCGTCATGCACCGGGATCAATTTACCTTTTATTTGCCGAGCTGCGTATCTGGTACGATTTAAACCCTCTATTGGTAAAAGGTACTTTATATATAATATAGCCTACGTACTTGATTCTTTTTCTCACTCTCTATCAAATGTCTTTACCAAAAAAAAATCGTTTTGCAACGCGTTGTGAGCTTGTAGATCTGGTATTTTTTGGCAAATGTTCCACCCCAGGATAAAGAATTATAATTGTCGCGATAATATCGTAAATCGCGATTTCTTTTGCCACAATAATCGTGATATGAAATGTTCATATCGTCATCTCTAGTGGATGGAGATGCGTTTTATTCAGTGACGTAATTTCAGCCAAATTGGCATGTGAAGCTCGACCAACCCTCAAGCTAGCACCACTCCCCCTTTGAAGTCAATGGACTTACTCTATAATGGTGACGTCACCGAGAACGGCTACGTTTATCAAGAGAGAAAGAAAGAAAGAAAATAGCACTAGTGTAGGCTATATGGTGTGTGTGTCGGCTCCCGCCAACGTGCCTAGCACTTTAGCTGACTGGTCAGCGCACATGCCTTGGGATATCGGGGTCCCGGGTTCGCCTCCCGGCCGTGACGCTACATTGGTGGCAGCGGTACAAATAGGTACCGCTGCCACCTCTGCGTTGTAGACCCTATGCCTAGTAGTCGACGACTGTCCCCCTATGAGTCGCGCTCGGACCCCCCGGTTTCAAAGTCGAGTTTAGCTCCTGGCCGGCGCGCGTGATTGTGCTTCCAGGTAGAGGGGACGACTGTAGGCTATGCGGTGTGCGTTGTCTCTCGCCAAAGTGCCTGGCACATGCCTGAGATATGGGGTCCCGGGTTCGCCTCCCGGCCGTGATGCTACACTAGTACACTAATAACCGTTTACTATGAGAAACGTCACAGCTTGTCCGTGTCCGTCTGTCTGGACGTGTAGACGTGGACATTACATCTTTACAGTCTATGGGTTTTGCCACTCTGACATCATGCTCTGATGCCACTGTGATGTCAGGGGAACCACTCCAACAGAATGGGTTTGCCACTCTGACATCACGCTCTGGCTTCACTGTGATGTCACACTAACAGAATCCCTTTTATGCCCATATATGGAGTTCTCTGATGTCATCAATATTAACGATGCCCTGTAAAGGCCCTCTTACATCTAACAACTTTGAAAGGATTTTGGAAAGATTTGGAAAGATTTCTAAAAGACTTAATGATGATTTTTAAAAGATTTCAGTTGTTAGATGTGAGATGCCTCAAAAGATTTTGTAAAGACTGGTTCAAGATTCCCTTTTATTTGCTGAAATCTGTCTGAAATAGGCCTATTATAGCCATTGTGTTCCTATTCCTCTGACTAGCTCCCCCCCAAAGAGTGGTGTAATAAGTAGGCCTACATTTGTATTTGTACTTTACTTGATTATTTCCAATTTTCAGTACTTTTACTCCTACTCCTCTACATCAGAGGATAATATTGAACTTTAGTTAGGCCTACTAGGCTTACTTTACAGATATAAATTATAACATTATAAAACATTTATCACTTTAGCCCTATTTGGCTAATGAAAATAGCCGATCTACAAGCTCACAACGCGTCGCATCACAGTATACAGTATTGATACTTTTAAAAAACATGTGAGTAGGCTACTTTTTCAATCACTGCATGCACAGTGCACACACAACGAGCTCCGCCCTCCTCCCTCAGTCCTATCTCGTTCTCTCCTCTCCTCTCCTGAGTCTAGCCGGCGCAGATTGATCCTAATGATCCTATATCTTATAATCAACTTTGAATGTTTGGAATAATGAACTATTATGATACGCGGAGAAATAAAGGGCTGTCGCAGCCGCACCAACAGGCAACAGCTACTAGTGGCGACCAGGCTGGCAGTGGCAGCATGTAGCAGCTCAGCGTTTGGGGAATGAATGGCTTTTGGCTCACTATAGCGTTCTATTTTGGTTGTTACATCATTGTACTCTAGTCAGACTCAGACCCGATTTGTGAAAATATCAAACCAGTTTAATATTCTCGTAAACAGAATCTGGGTCTCAAGTCGGGGTAAAAATCGAGTCGGAGCACTACCTCACATTTAACGATTGAGTAACGACCGAATCGCGGGAGCGCGCCGCGACTCGTCTCGATTTTATTACGACTGAGAAATCTTATCAAAGTTGTTAGGTGTAAGGCTAGCTTTAGAGAGATCCCTGTGATGCCAGGGGGAACAAATCCCTTTTATGCCCATATATGGAGATCCCTGATGTCCACATCCCTGATGTCCACATCAATGTGTCGCCCTGAGGCGTCTTACTAGCGATAATAATGACCCTAAATAAGTAAAAAGTCAGTTTAAGAAGTAGTGAAAATGGCATATCTACAAGCTCACAACACGGCCTGAAGCGACTGCGTTGTGAGCTTGTAGATCAGCTATGTTCGCTAGTTTGAGTCCCGGACAAACGTGTCATGTCTCTATTGGGATCCACTGACTGACTTAACCCATTCAGGACGGGAGCGCCTCTTTGTCGCTCTGGATTTTAACCACTTTAACCATTATTTCATGCTCTAACTATTGATAAATAGCAGATCACATTTATTTATTTATGTGTATACAAAACTGTGTTGATTTTGTCGACTAAAACTATGACGAAAAATGTGTGTCGACTGCGGTTTTTTTCACTGACGAAAACTAAATAAAAACTAAGCTGTGATGACTAAAACTAAGACAAATTCGTCAACAAAATAAAAACTAGACTAAAACGTTCGGGAGGGACAAGTGGAGGAGAAAGTCATTTTATGTATGGTTGCTCTCAGCCGCGATGCAACGCGTTGTGAGCTTGTAGATCGGCTATTTTCAGCATGCAACCAAGTGTAAAATCAGTCATTACGATGCCATCAAGGCCTGCCAAAATACATTTTAGTTGACTAAATCAACCGTAGATTTAGTCAACTAAAATCACATATTTAGTCGACTAAAATTAGACTAAAACTAAAACTTTTCGGGAAACTAAATTATGACTAAAAGTAAATGAGATTTTATTCAAAAGACAATGACTAAAACTAAATCAAAAGTTGCTGTCAAAAACAACGCTGATACAAAACAAGAAAACATACGCTGGTTGCAGACGAGTGGCTCACAGAATGGGGGCAGCGTCTTAATCAATTCAGCTGAGAGCAGAGCAGCTGTGCATCGCTGTCCCCGTTTATCCTCCCATAAATCAGTGGAATTATGACCAGCGTCTGCGCGTGCGTGCGTGCGTGCGTGTGTGCGTGCCAGTCCACAACTCTGGGGGAGGAGCTTGTGTCTGCTGTGTGCAGTGGTGTAAAGTAACTAAGTACATTTACTTAAAGGGGGCCTGTCACCTAAAGGGTTTACTGTCACTTTAAGAATCATCTTAAAAAACAAGTTAATATTTTTAGGATGTCATTGAGGGGATGCGCAATTATAAGCCAATCAAATGTATTGTCTGTATAGCCTGACTGTATGACTACTTACTGTACTGGTCAGCTGTTGTTGGGGGGCGAGGGGCAGATTACACTGTGACATGAGCTTCAGACTGTTTCAGACCGTTTTCAGAGAAGCTCATATCACAGTGTAATCTGGCCCTCAACCCTTTTAGGTGACACTACCCCCTTAAGTACAATGTGAGGAATTTGTACTTAACTTGAGTATTACTTCCAATTCCCAATACTTTTTCTTCTACTTCACTACATCTCAGATCCAAATATTGTGCTTTTACTCCACTACATTTATTTGATAACTTTAGTTACTAGTTTTTTACTAGTTTGATAACTTTAGTTACTAGTTATGTGGCTATCATACATAATAATATCATAAAACAACCACTTTACCCTATGTTATACCTAGGTTGTTTGGAAATAGACGATCTACAAGCTCGCAACGTGTCGCATCGCGACGCGTTGATGCGACACGTTGTGAGCTTGTAGATCTGCTGTTTTCAAACATTTTGTACTTTTACTTTTGGTGCTTTAAGTACATTTTGATACCAATACTTTTGTACATTTACTCAAGTACATTTAGAATGTTGGACTTTTACTTGTAATGTTTACTGTAATGTATATCTATTTCTACATTACAGTTTTGATACTTTTATTTAAGTAAAACATTTGAGTCCTTTTTCCACCACTGTCTGTGTGCCACTGTTCATTGTGATGTTGTTAGAGAGGCAGGGGCTGAAACATCTAAAAGGGCCTTTTGGTGGAAATGAACGTAAATAGCAGACCATTTTCAGTGATACCACACTGAAAACGCAACAAATTAAGGCCAGGGTTAAGACTGGAAAGGCTGACAAGAAACGACATCACATGTGATGTCATGGCTCACGTGCACACTACGTGCAGCCACGTTCATAGATATAAAAAGCTAGATACCTCCTCCGCCGCTACAGTGCATTGGCGCGACTTGTAAAACAGGACTGGCGGAAGTGTGGAACTGTGGAAGGCACTCTGACTCCTGCAGTGGGAAAGAGTCCCGCATCTGATTGGCCTACCGAGCGTCTCATTCTGTGATGCCCAAGGAAGCGTCCTTCAGAATTCTGGAAGCTTGCCAGTCCTTTTTACCAACGCCACCTAGCGACATTACATGCACACTACATCTTTTTATTCCCTGGTGCGTCTTCGCATGAACGCTGGAGAAAAGTGACCGTTGTCGTCTAAACGTGGCATAAGCATAATCAAGTGAATACTGGAGATGTGGAGTAACGGCATGGATTTCTACACAGGGAGGGCAATTCTTTCAACATAAGATGCTGCGTTCAAGTTCAGGAGAGTTTGGACGAGGCAATTCCCTTGAATGCTGCCTTCAGGGCGGTATGGCATAGTAAAATAGCTGCATTCATGGTCTGGAGAGCGCACTTTTTACAGAGCAGGGGCTCAAGCCCACTTTGATGTTTATGTGTGCACGTGCCTGTACCTTGATACAGTATGAGAAAAGGTTGAAAACCATTGGTCTAGAAGTGGTTTTAGGTATTAACCTCTTTCCGTCTCTCCCTCTCTCCACCCGTCGCTCATCTCACTCACTCCCCCTCCGTTCCTCTCCTCTGCTCCGCTCCATCTTTTCCTTCTCTCCCCACCTCTGTAGGACCGTAGCTCCTCCTCCTCCTCCTCTGTCTCTGTGAGCCAATCACAATTTGTGGCCCGTCAGGAAGACCAGCAGCCAATGGGAACAAGCGCTCGTTTGGGACTTGTTAGCGTTCTCTGCGGCCCCGCCTCCCCTTGCTAACTTACCCTACTTTTTAATCGACCCCATTTTGTTCTATTTCTCTTTCACTCTTTTTTTCATCCCTTCCTTTCCTCCCATCCTTCCCTTCTCTTCTCTTCTCTTCTCTTCTCTTCTCTTCTCTTCTCTTCTCTTCTCTTCTCAACCCCCTTTTCGACTCCTCTCTCCTTTGCTCTGGTTCATAGCGTTAGAAGTAGTTCTCCTTACCGCTGTGTCACTAACCATCCGCTGCGCCCGCAGAAAGCCTGTGCAGCCTCTCGTCTGGTCCAAAAATAACAAATACAGTCTCACTACTCACCAAAAACAAAGATGGCTTTTGGGAGTTGATAGCCTACTTTCCTTAGTGGGAATACTCTGAGCCTCCCCCCCCCCCCCCCCCCCACACCTCTAAAATACACTTTTTGGCCAGAAAACAAATGATATTTCACCGGAAGGTGAAAGATCCTGTCTATTCTCCTTTTGCACAAAGTATTGCAATGCAAGATAGAGGGCGCCAGATCCCTTTGAGTCACACCCTACCACTACTTCCTGTTCATCCACAGAGCATTGATTCTAGTAGTTTTCTCTATTAGATTAAAGTGCTTTCTTTTCACTTTTTTCAACTTGGGATGGTAAAAAGATGAGGCAGACAAAAAAAAATGTATTTTGTAGTAATAAAAGTTGAAAGTAATAAAAGTTGAAAAAAGTGTAAAGAAAGCACTTTAATCGAATGGAGAAAACAACTAGAATCAAAGCTCTGTGGATGAACAGGAAGCAGTGGTAGGGTGTGACACAAAGGGATCTGGCGCCCTTTATCTTGCATTGCACTACTTTGTGCAAAAGGAGAATGGACATTCCTATTGAGAAGATCTGTAGAGGGCGCTGTGGAGTCGGTAAAATTTCCCGGTGAAATATTTTCTTTTCTGGCCAAAAAAGTGTATTTTAGACGTGAGTTGGGGGGTGTTCCCACTAAGGAAACTAGGCTTTCAACACCCAAAAGCCGTCTTTGTTTTGGTGTGTAGGGAAATTTTATGTTTTATTTTTTGACCAGACGAGAGGGTGCACAGGCTTTCTGCGGGCACAGCGGATGTAGAGTGACATATAGCGTTAATGAGAACTCCTTCTAACGCTATGGACCAGAGCTAACTCCTCTCCTCTCTGTCCTATACTCTGGCGCCCCCTAGTGTTAATCCACTAACCCAGTGGTTCTCAACCTTTTTTCAGGCCCTGACCTTGTAGCAACTCATAATGTAATAACGTCTCATAATGTAATAAGGGCTCATAATGTAATAAGAAAAATGTAATAAAAACTCATAATGTAATAATCAGCTCATAATGTAATAAAAAAACGAGCACATAACGTAATAATGGATTTTTCAATAATGTAATAATGTAATAATGTGTTACATTAAGAACCTCCACATAGGAGGCTCATAATGTAATAAAAATTCATAATGTAATAATGTATTTTTTATTACATTATGAGCTGATTATTACATTATGAGCTTTTATTACAAGTTTTTATTACATTATGAGCCCGTATTACATTATGAGTTGCTACACACCCTGCCAACTTTGTTGATGAAGAGTGGAGCAACTATCTGCTAAACATGCAGCAAATGAATACATATGGGGATCATTTAGCTGTACAAAGAGCATCTACAATGTTCAACATACAGTTCGTGATTGTATCGACACTGGGTGTTGATGCAACATCGATAATATCCCCATGTGGTCAGTATGACGACAGTCTGTCATTGCTAGTTCTGGGCCACTTTGCCGAAGGTCATGGGGACCATTATGTAAGCCTTGATGGACCAGTCACACACTTGATTCAAAGAGCACACCACTTCGATCTGTCCAGACTTAGGGCCAGAGTGAGGTACCAGGTCAGGGCCAGAGTGAGGGCCTTACTGCGAGAGTGAGGGCCAGATTTAGGGCCAGAGCAGGGCATGATTTACCCTTCATGGTGCCCTGTGCTTGGACCTAGTTTGTTGCCCCCCCCCCCCCCCCCCCCCCCACGCTGGTGACCTGTGGTAGCCGCTGGTGCACAAACACACACACGGCCACTTAGACATAGATAGGAACGGATAATGTCATTATGAGGACGCACACACGCACCACCTCTCACTTCAAACTTGGTTTGATTTTTTCCCCCTTCTCCACCAGCATACAGTATCAGGACAGTCCAGTAACTACAAGCCCTGGCTTCTCTATCCCACAAAAACATCAATCAAACAGGTAGCCACATGTATCACAGTCAAGCTGAAATTAAATTATAAATAACAATAGTGTAGAATATGCCCAAAGATGGTGTATGAAACAACAGAGACGTCCATACATTAGCATAATGACTTAATTGTAGGGTGACCATATTTTCAGCCGCTCAAACCGGGACGCGAACCACTGTTGCCTAAAACCGGGACCCTAAAAGCAATGCGCACGTTATCGCGCACATGCGTGCCCATTCTCTAACGTTCATGCAAGCGCACATACACCGCAGGGTTGCAAACAGGCAGTGAGTGATTGACAAACAGCCTCAGCGTTGAATTCAGACGCGCAATGAATTTGTACATGTTTTCTGATTGGTTAGGTGAGCATGTTTTCGTGAAAAGAATATGATAAATGTCTATGCAACCACTGAAAAGAGATAATGTTATTGGCACAATTTTGTAGTGAATATTGAAAAGCGGGACATATTAGTGTTTTAGAGATATTTGTCGGGACACCGGGACACGCAGCTTGAAAACGAGGACGTCTGGTCACCCTACTAAATAGTGTGGTCTCAGTTGTTATATGAGATACATGAAGGTTTCCTGTGCAAATAAGCCGAAAAGCTTACTAAGATCTCCATTTAGTTGACCTTGTAACAGTGAACTGTACTGTCATGAAACTTTTCCTATGCAAACTTCTAATAAAGTCTTTTATCAATCAATCAATCAATCAATCAAACAAACAATCAATCAATCAATCAATCAATCAATCAATCAGGGATAGATAGCACCTTAACTCTGCAGCCGCACTGAGGCGCTCCAACACAATAGTGCACCAGTTCTTTTAGAGTTCTGCATGCTAGTATCCACCTAACGTTTCTTCAAAACCCTTAAGTGTAACCAGTCATTACAGACAGCAACGTTAGCTTAGCTTAGCTCATGTGAATATCTTTTGTTTACAGTTGATCCTCTGGTGCCCTCCTGTGGTTGTTGATGCCCTGTGCTTCAGCACGTCAAGCCCTATTATAAATCCGGCCCTGGGCCAGAGTGAGGGACCGAGTCAGGGCCAGAGTGAGGTACCGAGTCAGGGCCAGAGTGAGGGCTAGACTTAGGGCCAGAGTGAGGGACAGATCGAAGTGGTGCGCTCTCCTCTGCTTCCTGGACTCTTTGAATCAAGTGTGTGACTGGTCCATCAAGGCTTACATAGTGGTCCACATGACCTTCGGCAAAGTGACCCAGAACTAGCTGTCGTCATACTGACCACATGGGGATATTATCGATGTTGCATCAACACCCAGTGTCGATACAATCACGAACTGTATGTTGAACAACTTTGTACAGCTAAATGATCCCTATTTGTATTCATTTGCTGCATGTTTAGCAGATAGTTGCTCCATTCTTCATCAACAAAGTTGGCAGGGTGTGTAGCAACTCATAATGTAATAAGGGCTCATAATGTAATAAAAACATGTAATAGAAACTCACAATGTAATAATCAGCTCATAATGTAATAAAAACAAGCGCATAATGTAATAATTAAAATGTAATAAAAGCTCATAATGTAATAATCAGCTCATAATGTAATAAAAATACATTATTACATTATGAAGTTTTATTACATTATGAGCCTCCTATGTGGAGGTTCTTAATGTAACACATTATTACATTATTACATTATTGAAAAATCCATTATTACGTTATGCACTCGTTTTTTTATTACATTATGAGCTGATTATTACATTATGAGTTTTTATTACATTTTTCTTATTACATTATGAGCCCTTATTACATTATGAGCCGTTATTACATTATGAGTTGCTACAGACCTCCCCCAAAAAATAATCATATTTAAACCGGGGACCTACTTGATTACAGTATAATTCTAACATTGTTTATGTTTCAAAGTGTTCACCAGGACTAATTTAGTTTTCTAAAATGCAGGCTTTTTTCTTTCCGTGGCTATCCATGCTGTAGAATGTCTTTTAACAGGGTCTTTTCATTCTTGCACTAACGACTTGAAAACGTAGCTAAAAAAATGGACCAATGTAAAGATACTTAGTTTGACGGCTCACTCTGTGTTGCTTTATCATGAATAAGCAGTAGGCCTATACGCTTATTCATAAGCGTATCATAAATAATCTTCACTGCTTGCACGGCTTGTGTCCTGTGGCGGTGGACAGTTCAGAAACCCGCCTATTAGTGACTTGATCATCGATGGGGAATCCAAGCTAATAGAACATGCAGGCTTTCTATTTCCAGGACAGTTAGCATGGTATAATGGAAGCAGTGGTGTCTGTTCAGAAAAAGCTAAGGTATGGCAACATGACTGGTGTCTTGCACGCCCGCGAAGGCGCGCGTGCAAGACACCAGTCATGTTGCCATACCTTAGTGTCTTGCACGCGTGCCTTCGCGCGTGTGCAAGACACCAGTCATGTTGCCATATCTTAGCAAAAGGCATGATTCATTTATTTTAAGAAGTCCATTCTATTTTCCCCCCCCGTTTCTACGGTTTCTTGGGCTGGATATGGCAGCCTGGAATGGTTGTCCAAGTTGCAGCTAAACTTGGCATGTTAGTAAATGTGCCACAATTAACAATAATTAATTGCACCTGTGCAGCTGACCTGCGGAACCTGGGAATATACCATTTTGTCAAGATGGGGAGAATATCATTATAATACTTTGTTAAAGTTGCCATTTTGTTACATTTTGTAGTTATTTTACTGTAATTTAACAACATAATAACCAGCACAGATAGACAAAGAGACATTCATGGATTTATATTTAAAAGTAACTTTTATTTCCCCCCCTGGACCCAAGGTATGGCAGCTGCATACCCCTGCCATATCCAGTTGACTCCCCTGAATGGAAGCCATTGTTCTCACGTTAAAGAGGTGGTGCCATAGTGTTGTACTTTTGCTGTGTGTCTATTAGGGCTGCAAGCGAACCTTCGGGGATTCGAACGTTCGTTCGTTACATTGGCAATCGAAGTTCGAAATTAATGGGTTCAGGTTTTTTTCTTTTTTTTTCTTCTTTTTTTTTTACACGAAAAATAATTATCAGAATGTGATAGGCCTATTCAGAATATCACAGTAGTAGAGATAACCAAATACGAAATAAGTTAGGCCTACCGGTAAACACTAACAGTTAATGGTGACCGTTAAAGTAGTTATAAAATGCACCAGAACAGCTTGGAGCGATCAAGGACCGTCCTCCGCTCCAATTCCGCTCCTGTTTGGGGCCGCGAACCATTACAGCGCCTCGCTGACACACGCTTGTTGACAGACAGTAAAGTGAGAGGCAGGACTCTGAGCTGGGCAGAGAGAGACTTGTGTGTGCTCTGAACAGCGAACACCCATCCACGCACCCAAAGATTAAACAGCCTTTCTCCTAAGCATGAGCAAAGATGGATTTCATTGCAACCACCTAAAGGATCTATAATGCGATATCTGGGGTTGTTACATCGAGACCAGTTCAGCCCGAACGCGACGCGCTCCGACGCATTCACCAAGTCTAATCATCATCCGTGCGACTCCGCTATACATTGAGCCTGTTCGTCAACAAACTGTGCAACATTTTCTCCGATTGGGTTGGATTTTCCAAGTGTTAGCCTACGTGTTAATGCGGCCACGCATCCACGCGTTTTCAATGGTTAAAACAGCGCATTTAAAACATTTCCTACACTGTTTTAGCTGGTTAAAGGTACAGTACGTTCGATGGTTCGGTGAACCGAACGAACCATCGAACGTTCGATGGTCCGTTCGGAAAATCCCCCCGAAGTTGAAATCCCTAAAACAGGGCTAGATTACAGCCCTAGTGTCTATGGTGTGGTGTGTACATTTTCCTTCCCTGTGTATTTTGGGTTTCTTCCAAAAGCTGAAAGCCCCTGAGTCAAAAGGCCCAGGCGAAAAACACAGATTTAATGACATCATAAAGTCATCCCCTCCCTTTTTACCATACACCCAACACTGTGGGTGTGGCTAACTTCAGCTGGGTCACCACTCACCATGACAACCAGGCATACTTAATGAACTGGTGGGTGTGGCCACACAAAAACATAATTTTAACTCTTTCTGTACACTTTTTTTGGAAACAATCTTCCCCCTAGTAGGCCTATAATCATAATACCTGATCATCATGGTTTAGGGGGGGAAAATCATGGCACCCCATCTTTAAGGATAATCTAAATTAAAATGTTTAAATCATGTAAAAAAAAAGACTAACAATGATGTCACTGGTAGGCAGGTGTCTGAAGTGTCCACAGCCCTCCTCTGAGACACACACTTTAATATCATGAACATTAGTGAGGACCAAGTATATGAAGATAGGTTGAAAATGAGTGAAGTTGTCCTTTAAAGTTTTTTTTTCTTTCTTTTTAGATTCAAAGCTGAGGCTCATTCAGTACTGTACCAACCAAAAAAGACAGCTTACCAGTGCTATAGGGACGTGGATTCAGAGATATGACGCAGCCTGTGCCGAAAAACAAACACACTTTTGCTCAGTTTGGAACCTAAAAAAAAAAGAAAAAAAGAAAAGAAACTGACAACTGTTTTCTGATGCCTGACTTAGTTAAGGCCTGTGTCCATAGAAAATGTTATTTTGTAGGGGCTTGGTTGTAAAGTGTAGTTTCTTATTTGGGATTCCCTCCTTTCAAACGAATTGTTGCGACATCTGGGCAAGCGCCGCCCTCTCTGCGTTCTCATTGGCTGAATTCAAAGACTGAGAAAACGTGGACACCGACATTACTTTTACAACACACGCGACGGAGACGCGCCGTTAAGCTACCTTGTGCCACGCAAGACACCGCCGAGCAAGCTAAAGCGAGCGAGTCGCAGAGCGTTGCGAAGGTCGCTTGAGCCGACTCAGCGCCGTTCGAGTCGTAAACCAGGTGGCCAGAATAGTAAATAATGTTTGGGGTGAACTGTCACTCAAAGTGCCTCTGGCCAATCACAGCGCGTCTTTTCGGGGACTTGCCTGAACGTCGGTATCATCCACTATCACGCTGTTCAAACCAGTGGTTCACAAACAGTTTCATCTCAAGAACTCCCAAATTAATTCGGATTTGGCCACAGTCCCCCATGCATCTGAAAATATTTATATATCAATATTTGTGTTGTTAAAAGCTTTCAAAAATGTTACCTTGTTCAAGATTATTTTGAAAATGCGCCAATATTCCCTCGTTAGTCACTTCTTTTAAGCTTGTTTTTGTAAATCTACGGACACGGCCTCTTAGACACTCTTAAGTCTTCCACCATGTTTTCCTTCTTGAACTTCGTAGTTTTTGTCACTCGTCTACAAGCTATGCAACCATCGGGAGAAAGCTCTCCGCCTTGGAAGGTGCTTTACGTCTCTTCTCTTCGACGCAGCGCTCCGCGGTAGCTAGCAGACAGCCCTGTTAGCGCCGCGGTAGCTAGCAGACATCACTGTTAGCTCCACGGTAGCTAGCAGACATCACTGTTAGCTCTGCGGTAGCTAGCAGACATCACTGTTAGCTCTGCGGTAGCTAGCAGACATCACTGTTAGCTCTGCGGTAGCTAGCAGACAGCACTGTTAGCTCCACGGTAGCTAGCAGACATCACTGTTAGCTCTGCGGTAGCTAGCAGACAGCACTGTTAGCTCCACGGTAGCTAGCAGACATCACTGTTAGCTCTGCGGTAGCTAGCAGACAGCGCTGTTAGCTCTGTTTTCTAGATTCATCATGTGTATCTGCAATACAATGTGCCTCACTCTTTCTCTGTGCATAGAATGTACATACAGTGTGACATGACTGATAATAAAGACATTTTAACATAGAAAGTACATAGTACAGTATGACACAACTGATAATAATAAAGACATTTTAACACGGACAACGGTGGATTGGTGACTCTGAATACATTGCAGACTCTTGTAATATGTTTGTTTGCCATAACTGTGACTGTCCTTTACTGCCTTGATGAGCGCTCGTCATTTTTCCCATGCCGCCATGGCAAGCGTTCGTCAATTTGCAGAGCTTGACTGAGCATAGACATAGAAAGGTAGACACCTCCTCTGGCTCGGGGGTGTTTGTAAAAGAGGACTGGAAAGCTTCCGGAACGGTGTTGATTTTCGTCGACTAAAACGAATTATTTTTGTCGACTATGTTTTTTTCACTGACAAAAACTAATTAAAAACTACACTATGATGACTAAAACTGAGACTAAATATATTGTCAATTTCGTCAACAAAATAAAAACTAGACTAAAACGTTAGAGAGGGACTAGTTAAGAGTCATTTTAGTCAGTTATTTTATGTTTGGTTGCTCTCAAGGGTTGCGAGCTGAAAATAGCCGATCTACAAGCTCACAATGTTGTGAGCTTGTAGATTGGCTATTTTCAGTGTAAAATCAGTCATTACGATGCCATCAAGGCCTGCCAAAATACATTTCAGTTGACAAAATAGACTGTAGATTTAGTCGCCTAAAATCTTATGATATTTAGTCGACACAAATTAGGCTAAAACTAATACTTTTCAGGTGACTAAATTCTGACAAAAACTAAATTACATTTTATTCAAAAGACTAAGACCAAAACTAAATCAAAATTTGCTGCCAAAAACAACACTGTTCCGGAATTCATGCTCGGTAGGCCAATCAGATGCTTTCCGACTGCAGGGGTCAGAGTGCCTTCCACAGTTCCGCACTTCCGCCAGTCCTGTTTTACCAGTCGCGCCAATGAACTGCAGCGGCGGAGGAGGTATCTAGCTTTTATATCTGTGTGACTGAGCACATGGGGGGAGGGGCGGGTGTCTGCAGTAGCAGCAGCGGCGCTGCTCTGAAATGTTGAGCAGAAGTAAACAACAATGGCGGTGGCATCACCTTTCTGTTATTGTTTTTCAGCCCTGGATCTACATTCTCTATTTCTACAACGGGTGCAAACGAGGCTCACTCTACAGCCTCTCACTTTGTAATGGCCACGCCCGTACGGCTGATAATTTTTTCGCGACTCTCTATGAGAGATACACACGTCTTTTGCACAAGATTGCGATTAAAAACAATGGATGTATATTTTTCTTTAAAATCACAAAGTTAAGGTACTTTGATGGCAGGGAACAGACTATACAAATCCTTAAAGGAGTAGTTCACCCCCAAAATGACTTTTTTTCTATTGATTACTCTCGCCATGGAGACTCGAGTTCAATAATATTTTTTTGTATTTGTCACATTGCTAAGACAAAAATTAGATTTTAGTCAATTTACCCCCACTGATTCCGGATTGGGACCCAAATGCATTTGGGTCCCCATCCGGAATCAATGGGGATAAATGTATTGTTATCAAATTATTGTCTTAGGAATTTTGGGGGTGAACTACTCCTTTAAGTAGGCAGTAAAAGAGTTAAACATTTTCACTTTTCATGAATTGATGCCCTACTTTGTTATATGACACTGTGGAGCGAAAATAGTCAATATAAAGCTGGTAATGAACTTGTAGTTTGGTTGTGGGTCGCTACATCATCATCATTATCATAACCGAGATTTAGACAGGAGGAGATGCATTATTTGTTCTCCATCAATAAAATAGAATGAAAACAACTTTAATTTTACATTGTCTGTTGGCCAAAGATTCCCAACAGTCCCAAAATAAATAAAACCTTGAATAATGAATTTTGTAAAAGAAAAAAAAATAAGAAAATATCGAGATTTCCACCCGACAACGACGATATACTTGTGTTGCAAATGGCCCGCGGGCCGCCTATTGGGGAACCCTGGTGTAGGTGGTGGTTTTCTCTCATAAAATGACCCACGTGTGGTATCGGTTCAGTCAGCGACAATATGGAGCGGTTGGTTTAGCTGCGAAGGAAGGCTCGGACGTGTTCACTACAGTCAAAAACAAATGGAGGTGGGCTTGGCTGGATGAAAAGGTTGAGATGGGGGGCGCCCGCTGGCCTGGTGGTCAAGGCGCATACCACATACTAGGCTATGATGCCTGCTGGCGTCGCCGGTTCGATTCCCGATCCGGACGACATTTGCCACATGTCATTCCCCATCTCTCTCCCCATTTCCTGTCAGTCTACTGTCCTATCAATAAAGGCATAAAAAGCCCCAAAACAAATCTTAAAAAAAAAAAAAAAAAAAAGTTGACATAGCTATTCAGGTCCTAGTGTCAAAAGCTGCGAGAACCAGGCGTTCTGTCTTTGACATCAGCTTGTGGTGATGTCAGCCTCTTCGTACTTTCTGTGACACTGGTCTTCATATGGACACTCATACATACACACAAAGCCAGACGTACCGTAGCAGTGGTTAGCAGTAGCACCGCTCAAAAGCTTCAAAATCGGTTCCTGTCTTGAAAGGTAAAAACCCCAAAAGGGGTTCCCGTCATAAATGGGTTAAGGCTCATTCCCACTGGGCAAGATAAAGATAAAGATACAAAATATCTTTCTCCATTGAAGTGGATGGTAGCGTCCAGTGTGGACACTACCATCCACTTCAATTGAGAACGATACTTTTGGACACTTCAGACACCTGTGACATTATCGTTAGACTGCAGACTCCTCCTGACAGACTTGGCATTGTTAGTCTTTATCTTTATCTTGCCCAGTGGAATGACCCTTTAACTGTTTAGTTAGTTTGTATATTTATTATAATTTTTTTAAACCAGAACAAATCACTAACAAAATATTGCATGTGTGTTTGTGTGGTGTGTGTGTGTGTGTGTGTGTGTGTGTGTGTGTGTGTGTGTGTGTGTGTGTGTGTGTGTGTGTGTGTGTGTGTGTGTGTGTGTGTGTGTGTGTGTGTGTGTGTGTGTGTGTGTGTGTGTGTGTGTGTGTGTGCGTGCTTGTGCGTATGCATGGTGTGTGCGTGCGTGCGTGAATGCGTGTGTGTGTGTGTGTGTGTGTGTGTGTGTGTGTGTGTGTGTGTGTGTGTGTGTGTGTGTGTGTGTGTGTGTGTGTGTGTGTGTGTGTGTGTGTGTGTGTGTGTGTGTGTGTGTGTGTGTGTGTGTGTGTGCGTGCGTGCGTGCATTGCGTGCATGGTGCATGTGTCAGGGTGTGCTGACCTGCTGAGCCTGGACTCCATGCTTCCTCAGGAGAGGAAGAGGCAGGGTTACATCCATGAGCTCATCCACACCGAGGAGACCTATGTGGAGGACCTGGAGCTGGTGCTGGAGGTACTGTTTGTGTGCTATAGGGCATTAAAGGAAAAGTCGTCAAGTCGACTCAGTCGACTTCATTACGCAAGGCGACTCCCACCAGAGAAAGTCGAAAGTCGAAGTTGAAACAAAATAAACTAGAAGAAGTGCTCTTCCGAGCACAGGTCTCCACCGGGCCACGCGTCCTGTTGGTGCTATAATAGGCCAATGTAAAAAGGGTGGCATGTGTTCTTCACCAATCTTAGACCTTTCATGGCGCCACCATGAGGCTGATTTGAACAGTTTGTAGTGTAATTTCGTCCTTGGCCTTTTGCGAATGTGCGTACACAATTTCATAACAATTGCACACTGTGTTTGATTTGAGGCATTTTGTTCGAAACGGATCAATCCAGCAAAGTTTGGAGGCCAATATTAGCCAATCAGGATGGAATATTTAATATGGGACAGAAGTCGTACGTATGTGAAAGTGTGCGTGCCAGGGACGTGCAGAGAATGTTAGAGAAGCAGGGGCTGAAATTTCTAAACAGGCCTTTTGGTGGAAATATCGAAAATAGCAGACCTCCAAGCTCACAACTCGCCGTGCTGCGACGTGTTGTGAGCTTGGAGGTCGGCTATTTTCGATGCTTGATGCTACACAGAGAGGGCAATTCTTTCAACATAAGATGCTGCATTCAAGTTCAAGAGAGATTGGACAAGGCAATTCTCTTGAATGCTGCCTTCAGGTATGGCATGGAAAGAGGGCATTTGCATTTCTTTCACCAAAGTGAAAACTGCATCCATGGTCTAGAGAGGGCACTTTTTTACAGACGGATAAAAGGGCAGAGGCTCAATCCCCCTTTGATGTCTATGTGTGTACGTGCCTGGTGCATGCTTATTGTTAAGGCCTTTGCAGACAGATTTTCCGCGCAGAAACAAATATCCGAATCTGAATATATCGGGTCCGAATATATATCCTCCGTTTTTTCTGTGCGGAAAATCGGACCCTGTCTCCTTTTTTTTGCCTTTTTTGTGAAGCTGTAGTATGATCAAGTAGGGTGATAAAAAAGTTAGAATATGGAGATCAAAGATATGATAGCAACGATAATAGTTATTATTATATATATTTTTATTATTATTATACAGTATATATGTTTTGTTGTTGCAGGTCTTCCACAAGCCCATGTCGGAGTCGGGTCGTCTGTCGGAGGCCGAGATGAGCGTTATCTTCGTCAACTGGAGGGAGCTGATCATGTGCAACACCAAGCTACTCAAGTATGTCATATCTGTGTGGAGTTTGAATGTTCTCCCCGTGTCCCAGAGGGTTGGTACCCTCACAAAGAACATGCAGTAATCCTGGTCTCTATACTGCCTCCCCCTGCTATGACACAATCACCGTAGTTTCCCAACCCTTTTACAGAACTATTTAGTTCCCATGGCGACGTTGTAGACGCTACGTGGAAAGGGAGCTTCTGGCGTTGTAGAGACGGCTGCGACAGCAACATATTTTTCTATCGAGCACTGATCCATT
The DNA here is from genome assembly GCF_963921795.1 of Nannobrachium achirus. Taxonomy (NCBI): domain Eukaryota; kingdom Metazoa; phylum Chordata; class Actinopteri; order Myctophiformes; family Myctophidae; genus Nannobrachium; species Nannobrachium achirus. Next base: position 11,001,311 of record NC_137823.1, on the reverse strand, counting down.
TCTGGTTACCTTAGCACTGTGGTTCTCAAACATTTTAAGCTTCAGTACCCCCTTTTCCTGATCGCTGAATCCAAGTACCCCCTTAAATCAACAACAACATTTTGACTAGAGAATACTGACTGATCAAAAGTCTAGTTTTTATGTCGATATGTTTCTATTCAGTAACAGTAAAAGTATTACTTAATTTGGTGTAAAGATTTACAGAGCAGCACATTCACATACATTTGTCAACATTTTATCATTTTATCATCAACATTGAAATAAATGTTTCCATTTTCTATTTTCTTTCAAGTGCCCCCTGTAGTACCTCTGCGTATCCCCACATTTGAGGTTCTGTCACGGGCGAATATCTTACCCTCCGCAATGCTCTGTTCCACCGCGGATGCCACGGGACAGGCCGGGGCCGCGAAAATAACTCGGCCTTGCTGGTTGTTATGGCAGGGCTCTGCGTGTGCGTAAGAAAACAGAGCTGTTGACTGTTTATACATTGGACGCCATCTAACTCATATTATTAAGGATATTCAGTGTCACCATTCACTTACGCTTTATTTTGAAGAGCCCCGGAAGCTTTGTGCGTGTGCACGTGTGTGTACGATTTCAGGAAGGAGTTTTATTTTACAAACGGTCGCGACACTAAAATCCTAACCGCGGCCGACCATCACGGCCCATTGTAGAGGTGAAAAAAAGCGGATCTCGGCCTCCTCAGCGTTATTTTCACCTTATTCAGAGATACAGCCGTTTTTAAGTTACAGCATAGAATAGGAGTCAATGGTGAATGGACGCTTCATGATGCTGGCGGCCGAGTTGCATGATGGGATATGTAGTGTTTTTGTTCACCAGACGCTACAGCAGGTTCTGCTTACCTGGTAACCATGGTAACCAGGTAAGACCAGGTAAGAGTTGTCTACCTTTCCCCTTTGAATCCTGGGGACGTCTTAAAGGAGTAGTTCACCCCCAACATTACTTTTTTTCCGTTGATTACTCACGGCATGGAGCCTTGAGTTCAATAATATGTTTTGTTTGTTGTCGGGTCCCCATCCGGAATCAATGGGGGCACATTTACTATTTTTTGTCTTAGGAATGCGACAAATACAAAAAAATATTATTGAGCTCAAGTCTCCATGCTGTGAGTAATCAATAGGAAAAAAAAGTCATTTTGGGGGTGAACTACTCCTTGAGGAACAATAGCTAGCTATTGTGTTAATATCATACGGCAGGGCTCTGCGAGTGTGTAAGAAGACAGAGAACATGTTAATATCATGTGTTGTTATGCAGGGCTCTGCGTGTGCGTAAGAAGACGGGTGGGGAGAACATGTTAATATCATTTGTTGTTACCGCAGGGCTCTGCGTGTGCGTAAGAAGACTGGTGGGGAGAACATGTTAAAGGCTCTACACCATGCATTTAAAAATAATTTATATAACATTGTTTTTCAAAAGGTTTGAGGCTACATTACTCCAGAATACAGAGCCCCTGTCATTTCTGCCTGGCTTTCAGAGCATTTTCAGCTGCAGTAGAACCTTGTCCTGAGTGGAAGGACTGTGCCCCACACTCCTCCCCACCTCCTGCTCAGCAGGCTTGCCCACCCCTCTCCAACCCTCTCCCAGCTCCTCCCGCCTCCTTCTCAGGCCTGCCCACCCCTCCCCAACCCCCACTCAGCACAGCAGTAGCAGTAGGTCCCGATTGTGATGTCACAATTTGGCCTGACACAATGGTCAGAAATAGGACTCACTCAATATCCCCCACGCCCCAAAACAGCCCTGCAGCACAATGTTGTTTTCCCCCAAACGGAGATAGTGGTGGTGAATACAGCTGGGCTAAAATGTAACGGGGAAAGCCCCAAGTGAGTCCCTTTAACGCTGCCTGTTGGGAGAACATGATGGCAACGTAACTGTAGATGAATGCCCTGGGCGGGTCGTGGGTCCAGGGATGTTATGGGCTTGTCAAGGACAAAACTGTGAGGATAGAAGGTGCTGTTGGGACACCAAAAAAATAGATAAAAATTCGAAAAATTAAAATTAATTGTGTAGTCCCTTTAATATCATGTGTTGATATGCAGGGCCCTGCGTGTGCGTAAGAAGACGGGTGGGGAGAACATGCCGGTGCAGCTCATAGGGGACCTGCTGGCCTCAGAGCTGGCTCACATGCAGCCCTACATCCGCTTCTGCTCCTGCCAGCTCAATGCCGCCGCCCTGCTGCAGAGCAAGACGCACTGCACGCCCGACTTCAAGGACTTCCTCAAGGTGCCTCATGGGAAACAGAGTTCTTCTGCTGATGCCTCTAAGGCCGTGGTTTTCAACCTGTGGTCATATTTTATAGATTGTAATTAGAAAAAAAGAAAAGATGAGTGTTAAAATGTTTTCATTTACTGCTTTCGATTGTTTTAGCGATTTTAGTATTTTAATTTCAGTGGGTGGGGGCATGCGTATAAGTGGCTAAATATGTATTTTTAGACACAATATGCCGTCAATTTCTATATTACTGTTGTGTTTACATAAGTCACATCTGCCCATGAAAGATTGTGGTGCATCTTGGGAATGGGCTTATTGTGTCTAAAAAGAGATATTTAGCCACTTGCATGCATGCCCCCAACCTGGGGGCATGCATGCAAATCAGAATAGTTAAAATCACTAAAACGATTGAAAGAAGTAAATGAAAACATTTTATTACTATATTTTCTTTTTCTCTCTCTAATGACTATCTAAAATATGAACCCTTGTTGTAAAAAACTAAGTTGTACTTTAACCAAATGGACCCTTATAGATCGTTAACTCTTGAGAGTGATAAATGAAACCAAATGGACCCTTACGGGACAATTTGGTTTAATATTACGCTCTCAAGAGTTGAATTATTGTTAAACATCTGCATTACTTAATCTACAAGGTCTGAGAGGCTAAATCTCAACAAATGGCCAACAAATAAGGGACCTTGATGTGAAAAAGATTGAAAACCACTGCTCTAATGATACGCCACCTCTCTTTTGGCTGCTCGCACCTTAGTTTTTTTAACTGAACAAATTGGAACCTGGCCGATATTATTGGCCCGGCACTTTTCCATGACATCGTCAGTATTGTCATTCATGCAACCGATGTTTCAAGGAGTCAAGGCACAAAAAGTGCTTGCAGATCTGTTATTTTAGACATCTGTATTTGTGTTACTATATTTTCTTTGTGTGTATTGTAATAATTCATCTATTATGTTATATCATATCAATGAAAAATTGTATCTCTGAAAAAGTTATTTGTGTCTATATTAATTAACCCTGATATTGTTGTTATTTATGTACATGCTCTGTCTCTCTGTCTCTGTCTCTGTCTCTGTCTCTCTCTCTCTCTCTCTCTCTCTCTCTCTCTCTCTCTCTCTCTCTCTCCCCTAACGAGCAGAAGATAGCCACTAACTACCGTTGTAAAGGAATGCCACTGTCCAGTTTCCTGCTGAAGCCCATGCAGAGGATCACTCGCTACCCCCTGCTGATCAAGAACGTGAGTTACACCCAACCATCCAGCCACGGGTGGAGTATTAAATACTCTCTACATACAGTAATCCTAGTCAAATACCACTCAACTAATCTGTACTGTACAAAAAAAAAAGATTTGAAGGTGCACTTTTTAACATTTATTTGACCAGTAAAACAAATTGAGACACAGTCTCTTTTTACAAGTGGGAACAATGTTATAGTGTCGCAGTTCTACCTTTGTCTGCTCATTTGATGTTGAACTTTGTGACGCGTTGTAAACTTGTGAAGTATAAAATTATTAAATATGGCAGTACTTCAAATGGTAAATGGTGCATTTATACAGCGCCTTTATCCAAGGCACTTTACATACATTATGCATTACATTTCACCCATTCACACACACACATTCATACACCGATGGCAGAGGAAACCATGCAAGGCACCAACCTGCTCATCAGGAGAAGTTGAAGTTCAGAGTCTTGCTCAAGGACTCTTCCACACTAACTCTTTGGGAGCTCGGGATCGAACTGGGAACCTTTCGGGAACCCTCCGTGTTCTAATGACGGTTTCTCTACTCCTGAGTCGGGAAACCACTTATCTCCAAGTTTCAAATTTGTACCTATATTTCGTTATACAAGACTGTCGCACAAGACTAGTGAAAATAGCCGATCTACAAGCACACAACACCTCTCATCGTGAGGCGTTGTGTGCTTGTAGATCGTCTATTTTCACTAGTTTAAATCATTTTTAAAATGATAAATACAAAACGAACGGTTTTGGACATACAGGGTTTCCACCCGACCACAACGATATATCATTACAAAGCCTTAAAGACAAACAGAAATGTACGTTTTCATTTGTGTACATGTTCCAACGTTCCTTATTGATGGTGTTGTGTTGTGGGGGCGTGGCGGGGGTCCCTCAGATCCTGGAGAACACCCCAGAGGGCCACGCGGACCGGGGACCCCTGAAGGAGGCCCTGGAGAGGGCGGAGGAGCTGTGCTCGCAGGTCAACGAGGGGGTCCGCGAGAAGGAGAACTCTGACCGGCTGGAGTGGACCCAGAGCCACGTTCAGTGTGAGGGGCTGATAGAGGTACACGCACACACACACACACACACGCACACATGCACACGCAAGCACACACACATGCACGCGCACACACACACACACACACACACACACAGAGCCATGTGCACAGTGAGGGGCTGATAGAGGTGCACACACACATAAAGTGTTAAAAAATCATTCGTTGCTACCTAAGTCAATTGTCACGTCATAACACAAATAGTAATACTTCAAGTACAATTCATCAATGCAGTGCCAAAACAAGAAAAAGTGTCCATATCCCAAAAAGAGTCCATAATAGTCAATGCTACATACCGTACTTATCTTACTGTTATGACAAACACGGATCCTAATACTTAATACTACTTAATAATAGTGCAGAGCCAAACAGAGGTGTCCAATGGGTGTGTCCAAAGTGTCTCACTCAATGCCAGGATTAAATCCATCATGGATATCATTTTGGGGGATACCCGCCATCGATCACGCAAACAGACTCAGTCTTTGTGATTCTGTGGAAAAAAAGTTACAGGAGAATGAAAAAAATAAACCCTGCTCCAGCATTGTTTAAATTGGAGTGTGTTTTCTCATACACACACTTGCCTTGTTGTATGTATAGTCCGAGTGTTTCAGGCAAAAATCGTGCACTTTATGAAAGAAGCATAAAATTTGGCACACAGTTAGAACATGCCATATGGAACATTTTTGGCTATAGGGGCATCGCAGATTTGTCTTGGGAAACTTGTGGGAGCCAATCAAAGTTGGGCTCTCATAGACTTTAATATAGAGTAAAATAATACAAAAAATAAATATGCTTTAAGTAGCATGTGAGGGGTCAAACTAGGTTTTTTTCGGGATTCTGAATCCAATGCAAGCATTTGTTTTGCACGAAAAACATTCCTTTCCAAGAAACGTCCACCACAAAACTGTGAAAAGTGATGACTCATCACTAAATCATAGTTTTATTGCCAAATTATGGGGTCAGTTTTTAGCTCAAGGAATGTTTTTCCTGCAAAACAAATGTTTGCATTGGATTCAGAATCCCGAAAAACACCTAGTTTGCCACCTCAAATGCTACTTAAAGCATATTTATTTTTTGTATTATTTTTACTTTAGCCCAACTTTGATTGGCTCCCACAAGTTTCCCATGACAAATCTGCGATGCCCCTATAGCCAAAAATGTTCCATATGGCATGTTCTAAATGTGTGCCAAATTCCATGCTTATTTCATAAAGTGCACGATTCCATCAAAATACTGCCCGAAACGCCTGGACTAGAAGCAGCCTGCATGTCCAGGACAAATGTCCCTCAGGACCCAATACAAATAATCTTGAATCTTGAATAAGACATCATTGGCTCCCAGGACCACAGCAAAAAAAGACACCTCAGTGTTTAGAGTTAATGGGTTAATGGTTTAACGTTATGTCTGTGGCCCCTGCAGCACCTGGTGTTCAACTCGCTGACCAACTGCCTGGGTCCCCGCAAGCTGCTGCACAGCGGCCGTCTCTGCAAGACCAAGAGCGGCAAGGAGCTGGTGGCCTTCCTGTTCAACGACTTCCTGCTGTTGACGCACTGCAACAAGCCCTTCTCCTCCTCCTCCGAGAGGCTCTTCAGCTCCAAGACCAACGTCCAGCTGAAGATGTACAAGGCGGTGAGAGCAGCGCAGAGCGGGGGGGGCGGGGGGGACTACTTTTAAAATATATTTTAATCAGGGGTTACCTTCAACGTTTTCAGGCCATGGACCTCTTAGCTGAGAGAGAGATGAAGCCAGCCCTCTACAAACAGTATTGTATACATTTGTGATTTAGATTCAGATAGAAAAGTCCCTCTCCAGACCTTGAATGCAGTTTTTACTATGGTGAAAGAAATGCAAATGCCCTCTTTTCATGCCATACCTGAAGGCAGCATTCAAGAGAATTGCCTTGTCCAAACTCTCCTGAACCTGAACGCAGCGTCTTATGTTGAAAGAACTGCCCTCTCTGTATATAAATCCATGCCGTTATGCCACACATCTCCAGTATTGACTTGTTTATGCTTAGTTCAGTGTTGTATCAGGCACCGAAAATAGCCGACCTCCAAGCTCGACGCGTTGTGTGTGAGCTTGGAGGTCTGCTATTTTCGATATTTTCACCAAAAGGCCCTTTTGGACATTTCGGCCCCTGCCTCTCTAACATTCTCTGCGCGTCCCCGCTTGCAGCCTCTCTTCCTCAACGAGGTTCTGGTGAAGATGCCCGCTGACCCGTCCAGCGACGAGCCGCTGTTCCACATCTCACACATAGACCGGGTTTACACTCTGAAGACTGACACACTGCACGAGAGGTACGCACGCGCGTACACACACACACACACACACACACACACACACACACACACACACACACACACACACACACACACACACACGCACACACACTCTTATGCATCCTTGTTTCTCTTTTTCCTCCTCTCAACGTGACAGAACCTCGTGGGTCCAGAAGATCAAAGCAGCTTCAGAACATTTCATCGAGACGGAGAAGAAAAAGAGGGAGAAGGCTTACCAAGGTACCGTGTGTTTGTGTGCGTGCGTGCGTGCGTGCGTGCGTGCGAGCTTGCAATACTATCTTTGTGGGGGCCCACAGGTTCCCACAAAGTTAGTACAATCGGAGAAAAATACCTTGTGGGGACAAATGTTAGTGTCCCAAAGGTAAGGGTTAGGTTTAGGGGTTAGGTTAAGGGTTAGGGTTAGGGGTTAGGTTTAGGGATAGAGGTTAGGGTAAGGCCACAGGACTTGCATAAAAATGAATGGAATGTCCCCACAAATATAGTAGACTATGTGTAATGTCCCCACAAAGTAGTAATTGCAAACCTGTGTGTGTGTGTGTGTGTGTGTGTGTGTGTGTGTGTGTGTGTGTGTGTGTGTGTGTGTGTGTGTGTGTGTGTGTGTGTGTGTGTGTGTGTGTGTGTGTGTGTGTGTGTGTGTGTGTGTGTGTGTGTGTGTGTGTGTGTGTGCACGTGTGCATGTGTGTGAGTGTGTGAGAAGACGTTGTACTTTTGGTGCTTTAAGTAGAGTAATTTTGAAACCAATGTTTGCTTTTTCTATTGCAGTATTGATACTTTTACTTTACTTAGTTAGAGAAAGATTTTAGTACTGTTCCCACCGCTGCATGTCCATGGTCTCTCCACAGCACGTTCTCTGAAGTCCAGCGGGATCGGTCGTCTGCTGGTCACCGTCATCGAGGCTCAGGAGATCAAGGCTTGCAAACCCAACGGTGAGACACTTTATACTGAGTAAGGCTGGGCTATATATCGAAAACATATCAATATCAAGGTATCAACATGCGAGGTAGACATACCGACTAAGACAGCTTGAAAGTAGGTATTGGTGTATGAGTCAAAATGAATGAACAGACACTATGCATGCACGCAGCACATGCAAAGCAGTCCAGCTGTAACCAGGTGTGGTTATTTCAATGAAACCATTGTTGGAAAATGGAAATAAGGCATTCCATTTCTTTATGCTATGTGTACTGTGCAGTGTGCATGCATGGATATGCTATTCATTATCTGGGTTAAGCAGGCAGTGGACCTAAAGCAGAACAAACATTAATTGTTTTTACTAATATCGTGAGTAATATCAATATCGAGGTATTCAACAACGTTATCGAATATCGAAGGTTTTCCTAATATCGTCCAGCCTTAAGATGAGTAAACATTCTCATAAAGACTTTACACTTTTTTTGTAAATGATGTGTAAGTGATGTGACAATAATGTGACCTGCCCCCTGCAGGTAAGAGCAACCCGTACTGTGAGCTGACCATGGGCGCTCAGTGCTACACGTCCCGCGCCGCCAGCGACACCCTGAACCCCAAGTGGAACTTCAACTGTCAGTTCTTCATCAAGGACCTCTACCAGGACGTCCTGTGCATCACCGTCTTCGAGAAGGACCAGTTCTCACCCGACGGTGAGTGGCACGCCAGGAGGACATTATAGGACTGCATATGTGACCAAGTACGGTGCTTTAGGACACAAGGGGGCATTGGTTTTCAGCTTTTTGCAGATTATGAAAGTACAGAGTAACATGCTTTCAAATGTCATTCATTGAAATCTGAACCTATTTGAAGCACATATGTTTATTTGAATGTAGTTAAACCTCGAACCCTGAGTAAATGGCCCTCAAAGTTTGTCACACTACTGGCAGTCTGGTAAGGGGTGAGAACAATGGATTGTTAACTCCACCCCTCACCAGCCCTAACCTATTGCTGGTGATCTGCAGCTGAAACCTGAGAACCATAGCCACACATTAGTCAACAGAAACTGCAGATGCAAATGTTGGCTTTGACATTTTAATGTGTGGAAACACAAAAACACAGCTCTGTTTACAAACTAATTTAAGCTATTTAATGATTCTAAAACGGATGTCTGTTACAATGACAAGGTTCTCAAACAACAACTAGATAGATAATATGGAGAAAAAAAAGGATAAACATGAAAAATCCAAAACCAAACCTATTTTGTTACTTTGCTGGACTTCACAATTGCAGACACGAGGACCTTTTCTCCAGCCTCGGTCACATATGTATAACGTTTATATTTACCATCAACGATAACACAATACGCACACACGCTTGTGCACACGCACGCACACACGCTTACACACACACACACACACACACACACACACACACACACACACACACACACACACACACACACACACACACACACACACACACACTGAAGACTGATACATTTAATGAGAGGTACACAGACACACACACACACACACACATGCAAAAAACACAAACACATAGTTGAACGTTTAGTTTTGTCTGTTTCTCTGTCTAATCGTTTTCACGGTTTTGTGGCCTTGACCTCCTCAGACTTCCTGGGTCGCACGGAGGTTCCCGTGGCGACCATCAAGAAGGAGATGGAGAGCAAAGGGCCGGCGACCCGTCGTCTGCTGCTGCACGAGGTCTCTACGGGAGAGGTGTTGGTTAGACTGGACCTCCAGCTATACGATACGAAATGAAGTCTCTACAGGAGAGGTGTTGGTCGGACTAGACCTCCAACTATACGATACGAAATGAAGTCTCTGCAGGAGAGGTGTTGGTCCGACTGGACCTACAGCTATACGATACTAAATGAAGTCACTGCAGGAGAGGTGTTGGTCCGACTGGACCTACAGCTATACGATACTAAATGAAGTCACTGCAGGAGAGGTGTTGGTCCGACTGGACCTACAGCTATACGATACTAAATGAAGAGCATGATGACAGTAATCGATGGCCAAAACGCAAAACCTCCTATCTGAAAAATTCACTTTGTTGGGAAAATGAAAAAGAAAATGTGTGTTCAACATTAAAAAAATCTACTATTTCTAGTCACATGACATTTTTTGGAAAAATGAGGGGCAGAACGATCTTGCAGACAGACTGACCATGTGAAGCATAGCATGTTGTCTTCATTTCAAGTGAAATCCAAAAATCATGACATTTGTAGATAGGAGGTTTTGCGTTTTGGCCATCTATATCTGCCATGTGCAAATTCGAAGCCCAAAGCCAAACAGAAACATAACTAAATCGTTAATCGTAATTATTTGAGTGGCAATTAATCGCTGTGTAAAATGTCATCATTGTGACAGCCCTACATGGGAGAGGTGTGGGTGAGACTGGAACTGCACACACACACACACACACACACACACACACACACACACTCCAGAGCATACGTTTGTTCGTGCGCCGATTTTTATGGGAGCTCGGAGTGGGTTTCTAAAGAAAGTGCAAACTATGGGGGGCGTAGTCGGAAGCGATGTCGCCTCACAGCTAGAAGGTCCTGGGTTTGATTCCCGCTGGGGACGTGTTCTCTCCTCTGCGTCATCAGTGCCCTTACCCTAGGTAGAGCCTGTGTGGAGTTTGCATGTTCTCCCCGTGTCTCCCCCCCCCCCCCCCCCCCCCCCCGCTAGGTGATAAGAAGCGGCCTGCTCACTCCTCATGCACTGAAGGAAGCACGAGCTCAGTTCGGGGCTCTCCCCAGGTTGGCAGAGGGAGAGCAGAGCCCAGGATTACAGCTGGGTGAAAAATGGGTTACAAAATTGTGGGATCAAGCAAAATCACATGTTTGAGCGTGATTCCCGGTCGCACGGACTGGCACAAATAAATCCTCAACAGCGCTGCAGCAGAAGTGCACAGCGCACGTCCATGGCCGTGATTAATCATTAATCCACAGGATTTAATATTGTCCGTCAAATAAGACAATGTCTGCATAGCTGTCCATGTCCATCTAGGCGAGGAGCGGCACTTCCCCTCGCTCCACTCATATGCTCTGAGTCTGACGTGCGCGCACGCACGCACGCACGCACGCACGCACGCACGCACGCACGCACGCACGCACGCACGCACGCACGCACGCACGCACACACACACACACACACACACACACACACACACACACACACACACACACACATTCCTGTTGTGGGCATGTAATTATAGGCCAAAACAAAGGGGGGGGGGGGGAGAATACATTTAATACAATACAAAAAAAAAAAAAAAAGAATAAAACGCAGGTCTATCCACAACTTTCCAACATCCCATCGTGCATTGCGCAGAATGTGCAGGCAGCTTCCGGCGCCGCAGCCGAGAGTGATCTATAAGCTCACACCGGTTGCATCTGTGACGCGACGTGAGCTTGTGTGTCTGCTGTTAACCGGAAACAGGTGGATATCTTTTGTAAATTGTATGTGCCATACATCAAAGTATAATATGCACGTGGTTGAAAATGCAACAAAGTGATCAAAACACCTAGAAGTGCCTATACTTGTTTCAGATGATGCATTTGTGAAGATGATAAAATGAAGAAATAAAACTTACCGTGTGGAATGTGTGCTCATTCATTTGGTATTGATGTCTCCTCTGTGCCTTCCTGGGCCATGGCAATGTTCCTATTTCCTAGCCTGGTTAATAAACCAGACCGCACAACACCACCCCCTGGTGGTAGTGAAGGTGTAGTGTGGTCTGGAGCCTCACGATTGAGAATCCATTTCCACCAGCCACCAGAAAGGGTTAGCCAATCAGGGCTGTAGGGCTGTGCTGACACAAAAACATTCCCCCCCTCCCCTCTATGACAGGCATCAAACAGGTAGTTGTCTTTTATGCTTACATTGATTAGAGAGAACTAACGAGGTCTTGACACTGGTATGGCCCAATCAATTACCTTATTGCACAACCCCCCTTTGAAATTCAATGGGAGCAATTAAGAGCTCTGGCTGAGCTCACCAGGCTTTAGCCCGTCCCCCCAGAAATGGAATCTCTCCCTGCAACTCCAGACCAAGCCCCCAGAACCCTGGGGGCGCTTTGAAGCAAAAAGTACATGGTGGCCGTTTGAGGTACTGCAGTTGGGTCAACTATTCATACAGTTAGTTCAGTTGAGGCAGATAGCCCCCCGCTACCCCCGCCTCCCCGTTTCTCGCTCCCCGACCGTCGTGATTGGCTCAGAAGCCAAATAGTTGACCCAATACGTCACTTTTCAGAGGCTTTTCAAACGCGGAAGTACGCTTCATGCGCTGGGTGAGCAACTCAATGCAAGTGGACAGGCGGGGATATCAGTTGCCCTCTCTATTCTTATTATAACTCTATGCTCCAGACTCTCCTCCCAAAATGAAGTGTGTGATAAGAGGCTGGCACCGCCAGGCTACCTCTTTCCAGGGCTGGGCAGTAGCAAGAACCATATAGAGGGTATGCACGTCCACTGGGACCCGCCCCCCTAATCTAGACTGAGTGGCAAAACATTGAGCAGCATGGAGCATTGGAGTTTGGAAGTGCTAGTTGCAAATCACTCAACGGCACTGCATACCACCCGTTTCTAATTTGCACATAATGCAGGAGGCAGCAGGATGTTGTGTTGTAGAAAACGAGTGCTTACAAACTCTGACACTTGGAAAAATAAAAACCTGCACAGATTGTTTTGACAGAAAGTAGCTCACAACATGCCTATGGTGGATTTTTATGAAACAAAAACTTTGCAGATAGAAAGAGGATAATTCAAGCTTTCAGTACAGCCGCAATGTTGGTGAGTTAACTTTGTTTAATACAATCAGTATTTTCTGTCAATGGCAGAAATTAGTGTTTTGCCACTCAGTAGGCGTGTTCCCACATAACTTCCAGCAACAGTGATGTCACGTGCATATACCTTCTATTATTAGCTCTGCACGGACAGACCACCACTTGATGAGATTTAGTCGCTCAGACCCCACAACGTGGAATATTTTGGTTAGAGATTAGGGATGGGACGATATGAACATTTCATATCATGATTATTGTGACCAAAGAAATCACAATTTACAATATTATCACGATAATCAAAATCCATTATCCTGGGACGGAACATTTGCCAAAAAAATAGCAGATGTACAAGCTCACAATCGGCTATTTTTTGGCAAAGACATTTGATAGAGAGTGAAAAAAAAGACTGTATCAAGTACCTATATTAGAAGTACCTTTTACCAATTATAGAGGGTTTAAGTGGTGCCGGATATGCAGCTCAGCAAATAAAAAGGGGAATTAATCGCGATGCGATTATTGTGAGTGTTTTTTATCAGGATAAACGATAATATCGTGTATCGTCCCATCCCTATTGGAGATTCTGTCCACAATTCTATGCTCTATTGATGTTGAATAACATTGATAAAAGATAATTGACCAGTCGCGGAGGCCGCGCCCCCCACCGCTCCGCCCACGTTACTGTTGCTATGCCCGTCACGCTTTGACGCACCACGGCAGTCAGAGCCTGTCACTCAGACATCATCATGGACTTTATTCGTTCAGATCGATTCATGCAATTAAAATGATTAGTGTTACTGACCTTGGCAGCATGTGAGTTTCATCAAGTCTTGTCATATGAACTGAGAAAATATGTGTATGACTGAGAAAATATGTGTATGACTATACCCATTTTAACAAACACAATACCAAACACATTCTACAGTATGTGTTTATCAAGAAGCACTATGGATTTACTTCATCTAATATAAGTCAACTTAACACTGGACTGTACATAGTTATGTGTACCCCTGGTCATAGGACCAGTGGTCATAGGATCCCTAGTCATAGGACCACTATAGTCCTATGTCACGATAGGTAAGAGCTACGAACCCTTAACATTCACCCGCGTCAGCAGGTTAGCTACTCACCCTTAACAGTTACTGGAGTAAGAGAGGAAACAACCGCTTTGCCTACCCAGGATGGAGATGCGAGAGATTAGGAACATTTTTTGTAGCGGCTGCCCTTAAGCTGTACAACGAGACACATAACGGACGATTGAAAAGGACTTCCTTCCTAACTTAGACTGACGGAACTATTGCTGTATTGACTTTGACCTCTAAGGACCTTCCAGGGAGAGTGCTCATGTGCGTCTTCCGGTGACACACTTCCTAGTTTCTTCTTCTCTGAGCTGTTTTGTTTTTTGTTTTTTTCGCACTAATTTTTGACTTTGCACTATTAGGTTGTGTTGGTAGTTTCTGAGTATTTGCTTTGTTTAACAATGACAGTGAGATACTTGTTGCACTAACTAGCATTGACTGCTATGGTCTCTTTTTGTAAGACACTTTATGTATGTATACTTATTATTCGCCCCCTCTATTGATGCACCTTCTCTTTATTGGTACTGTACTGCTCTTGTTTTTTTCCTCTTATCTATCTTTTTTCTTAATTCTCTGTAACTTTGTAAATAACTGTATACTGCTGTGCTACAACTGGACAACTGAATTTCCCCCTTGGGATAATAAAGGTATCTATCTATCTATCTATCTATCTATCTATCTATCTATCTTAACATTCATCCGCGTCAGCAGGTTAGCTACTCACCCTTAACATTCATCCGCGTCAGCAGGTTAGCTACTCAAAGAGAGTGGAAAGAATGGACCGTCGAACAGATGCTATGTCGCAATATCGACACGCTCCCCCTGCATCTAGTGTCCAACCAACTACTGTCTCAGTGTTCGCCACATGTTGAATGCTTGTCTTCCTTGCCACCTGCATGCACCAGTGGCTCCAGAGAATTGTGACTGGGGGGGCTATGGGGGAGCTGGGTTTTTTAGAGCGGAGGCTAATTCATTTTGGCAGCAAACAATAATGAATATATGACAAACAAGATTCACTCGCTTGGGGTGTGGATAACTGAACACATCAGATCATTGGCAGTTTCCAGCTCCAAATCTGAGGACTCTAGCTGTATTTTTCTAGCAGTATTCTGATTGTCTTAAGTACCTTAACTTAAAGTCCATACTGTCTCCGACCAACGAACCTTTCGTCATAAGAGTTCCGACTTTCTGACGTGCAGCTTTCCAAACTCTAATTCGGGTTAATGCTTTTCAGAAGATGCAAGTGACGTTTTTTTTGTTGAACCGGACCTTTCAGACGAAAAGTTTGGTGGTCGGAGACAGTATGGACAGGCCTTTAAGTTAAGGCATAAGAGCCGGTACTTAAGACAATCGAAATAGAGCCCTAGGTGATCGTATGCTTTCCAACATAAAAAAGTATGCTTTTATAGCATGGTTTACATCGAAGTCAGTCAATTGTCTCTCACATATTCATACTGTATATATTCTAATCATATTCCTTAAACATTTTTCGTCAGTATTGGGTTTGTGGGGTAGGGGGCTTAGGGGGTGCTAAGCCTTCAACAGGGGGGCCTAAAGCTCCCTCTAGCCGGAGCTGTGTGGAACTCCATATTTGGGCAAGACCGACATCATATTTGATGAGGTGAATTTATTTGTCAGCTTGACTTAAAAGCCAATTGCACAGAGTGTGAGGCGCATTAGTCAAAAAGAATACTTTGCACACTGTAAAACGGATGTATTAAATCGGACAAAATAAACCCTTTTTAAACCACTTTTCTAAACCAGTGTTTCACACTTTTATTCTCAGTGTGTAGAAATGGCGTCTGCCAGCAGTCTGCTGTCTGAAGAGCACTTCCTGTGTTCTATCTGTATGGATGTGTTCACTGATCCAGTCGTCACTCCATGTGGACACAACTACTGCAAAGCCTGCATCGCACATTACTGGGACATGAATGATGTGTGTCAGTGTCCACTGTGTCAAGAAAAGTTCCATAAGAGACCAAAAATATCCGTCAATACTTTGATTTCTGAGATGGTTTGTCAGTTCAGGAATCACAAGTGGAAAGCAGAATATGACGCAAAGACAGAGGCTGAAGTTCAGCAGATGATCCAGGAGAGACAAGTGAAGATTCAGGAGGTCAAACACTCAGTAGAGCTCAGCAGGAAAGATGCAGACACAGTGATAGCAGGCAGTGTGCAAGTCTTCACTGCTCTGATCAGCTGTATTGAGATGAGCCAGGCTGAGCTCATTGGTGGGATTGAAGAGAAGTATGAAACTACAGAGAAACAGGCTGAAGGCTTTGTCAAAGATCTGCAAAATGAAATAACTCAGTTAGAGAAGAGAATCTCTGAGCTGAAGCAGCTCTCACACACTGAAGACCACCTCCACCTCCTCCAGAACTTCACATCCATCAACACCCCTTCACCCACCAAGGACTGGACAAAGGTCAATGTCAATCAGTCTTCATATGTGGGGACTGTGAGGACAGCTGTGGCTCAGCTGGAGAAGACACTCAGTCAAGAGATGAAGAAGAAGGTGTGTGATGTTGAGCTGTGGAGGATCCAGCAATATGCAATGGGTGTGACTCTGGATCCTGATACAGCTCATCCCATCCTCATCCTGTCTGAGGATGGAAAACAAGTGAGTTATGGAAACATAAAGAAGAATCTACCAAACAACAAAGAGAGATTCTCTCCATGTGTCTGTGTCTTAGGAAAACAAGGCTTCTCCTCAGGAAGGTTTTACTATGAGGTTCAGGTTAAAGGGAAGACTGACTGGGATCTAGGAGTGGCCAGAGAGTCCATCAACAGGAAGGGGAGCATCGAACCGACCCCCAGCATTGGTTACTGGACTATAAGGTTGAGGAATGGACATGAGTACAAGGCTCGTGCTGACCCTCCAGTCCTCCTCCTTGTAAGAGAGAAGCTCCAGAAAGTGGGAGTGTTTGTGGATTATGAGGAGGGTCTGGTCTCCTTTTATGATGTGGAGGCCAGAGTTCATCTCTACTCTTTCACTGGCTGCTCCTTCACTGAGAAACTATATCCATTGTTCAGTCCCTGTCTTAATGCTGGTGGTAGAAACTCTGCTCCTCTGATTATCTCTCCTGTAAAATAAAAGTCTGGGTTTCCGAGGCTATCTCTCCTGACCTTTTACGCTGGTCTTGCCATGAGTTAATTTCATTAAGCTTAGGCGAAGGTTGGCCAGTGTGGGATGACACGGGACGTTTGTAAACACACACAGCGCCAGATGTAGGAGCAGTTAGCACCGCTCAAAAAAAAAAGCACACATCCTCTTTGGCACATATTGATATTTGGCTAACCAGACAAAAATAGGCAATCTTTCTAGTTTTACTTCTACTCCACCATTGTTGCTGTTTACACCACATAAATGGTGGCGGCACTCTCTTTTCTCTTCTTTTTTCATCACTAAAGACAAAAAAGAAAAAAAGAAATATCATAGCCTATACAGATGTTTTAATCTAGCCTACAGTTTTGGAAATTCTCCTCGCTGAGCTCCCTTTATGATTAAAGTTAAATGAATTAATACATCTCATGACAGGCTGTTTTTACAAAAAAATGTAATACGTCTTTAGCAAGGTCCTTCAAATGTGTATTAAAAGGTTTTAAATGAAAATCCACTCCAGTGAGCCATGGCATGTTTTCTCTGTGTGTTCTGGGGCCTTTTGAGTTGCAATTAAAATAAGAAATGCTGTTGAGGGATTTTGCCTGTCAATCACCACCTCTGCACCGCCATCTGCCATCTGCCAGTACAACGCCACCAAGGCCTAATCGACAAAACGAGAGGCACCTATGTGCAGCCCACGGGGTACCTTTCACCTCTACACTTGGCTGGATGTCACGTGACCTCCTCACTTCAGTGGAAGTTCTCCCCGGACTATTTATCTCCCCTCGTTGGGAACGAACCCGGACCGGTGCAGTTTTAGTGGCTTAGGCTTATGTGCGCTACCGTGCGGCAGGCCAGTCGCAGTTTTTTTTTTCTTCTTTTTTTTTGTATTATCGTTTACAACATGGATACTGGGGGACGAAGATTTACTCTTCTGTCCATAACGGCACATAAATACTGTACTATGCCTAAACCTAACCCAAACCCTAACCTCAGTAAAACTATGCCTAAACCTAACCCAAACCCTAACCCTAACCTCAGTAAAACTATGCCTAAACCTAACCCTAACCTCAGTAAAACTATGCCTAAACCTAACCCTAACCTCAGTGAAACTATGCCTAAACCTCACCCAAACACTAACCCTAACCCTCAGTACAACTATTAAATAAATAAAACTAATAAAACGATTCTAATAAAACTATGCCTCAACCGTGAGGTCACTTCCTGCCGCGTGTGGAGGTTCCTGTCTAGCGTGGAGTTGTCTTGCGTAGCCAGACAACTATTCCACAATCTCTGAATGCTATATAGAGTCTGGAACGGCAGCTCCCGAACGGCGAGTATCGGAAGTAGCCACTCTGCTGCACGGAACTGTAGTTCCACTGGAAACATAACAGAAGCACACTCGCACAGACAGTCATTCGAGCGGCATATTCTTGTAATGGGTGTATAGTTTAAGAAAACATTTGAAAACATCATGGAAGTAACACCAACAACACCAGAGAAAGACAAAATAATGACCCCAAAAAATGTTGAAAGGAGACATAACGCTTCCAGTAGGACTTGTTATTGCTACTGCACCAAGGGAGCTTTATCTCGCACTCATCGTATCTATTTCCGTGCCCCTGACTGTATGCCGGGAGCATTTGCAAATCGCAGTCACACTGTGTCGTGACAGTCTGTTTTGTGGTTCTCTCTCACTAGTCGGACTGTATAGTATTTTCAATGGTTGTAGTCGGATATATCCAAATTTAGTATTTTAGCCATGGCTTGTTGTCTCGTTCCGAGCCGACACCACCGTGTTTACATGCCATGGCCCATGGCCTGTGAGCAGGGGAGGCCTTAGCTATGTTTCACCAGTTTCAATTGAAACGGGCCTCAGCCACCAGGGGGCCTCCAAGAGCTAGCCAGCAAGCCTTGTTCAACTTGCAACACACGTATAACGCTTTTTAATAATCATATAACCTTGTTAATATAACGCCATTTAGGTCAATGCAATAACATTATGTAGTGATATAATAATAAAATAGCAGGCAGTCATTGACTATAAGTCAACTTCTGTGTGCGATTGTTGCGTGGCTACTGTGGCCTGGGTGTGCTGGCGGTGGCATGGGGGGCCTCATCAATAGCTCTTGAAACGGGCCTCGAGATTACTAAGGCCGCCCCTGCCTGTGAGAGAACGCTGTTATGCGGCTGGAAGCTGCTGCTGCTGTCCCTCCCCGACTCTGGGGCTGTTCAGTTCGACTCAGTGGTAGAAACACTGGTTACATGTTGGACTTGGAAGTATCAATACTGCGATGTAGAAACACTCTGTTACAAGAAAACGCCCGTAATTCAAAATGTACTCGTAAAAGTAAAAAATAGCCGATCTACAGTACAAGCTCACAGCGCATCGCTTCCGCCGTGCATTGTGAGCTTGTAGATCCATGCTTGTAGATCCATGACTCATTTTCCATGAACGTTGTGGGTTACTGTGTGCGTTAGGGTTACACACACACACACACACACACACACACACACACACACACACACACACAGACATACAGAGTCAGAAAATAGCCGACAGTGCTGCAGTCCACAAAGCACGTAGGGTGAAGAAAAGCATGGATAAAAGCTCAGGCAGCTTGTTTGTAAAAGACTTGCACATTTTTTCCAGTAAAATATACCTGGAGTTGCGGAATCTTTATCATTTTTCCACCTGCAGTGCCTAGTTTTAATTATGGTTTTCGAAATGCTAACAGCAAGTGCGGACACAGCTCAGTCACTCTGTGGCTCCTTCAGGATATAATGATATGCACGCATTACTCCACCCCCTCACCTCACAACAGCAGATAACCACGCCTACATTTTAGATTTCTTTTCACAATCTGAATTCTGATAAAAAACAAATAAAGAGGTGGGGTTTCTCGCTCCTTTAATTTACGGAGAAAAGAAGAAAAAAGAAAAGTTAGAATTATGAAGATAAGAGGTTTCTGCCCGACAACCTATAACACAACTGATTTTAGCTGTTCTTCCTGCTCTTCATCCTGTGGTCAAGTGGGACATCTAGTGGTTGACCAGAGGTACTGCATGAAGCTCAGTCAGGCTCAGCAGTAGAAAGGTTGTAGGCGCTCGGGCATTAACGACTTGTGGTTTTTGCAAGTCAACTGGACTAAAAAGTTGAGTTGAAGACGACTTTATCGTTTGATGACGTCATCACATCACACACAACCCCCCAATTATTTTGAGGGGTCCCCAAATGATTAACTTAATGTGAAACATTGTTTTCTCACTCAACTGTAAACAAACCAACATAAAGTTTGAGTGTGTCATAGAGGGTATCTGCCTGCACAAAGTGTCAATTTAAGGAATTTTTAATACCTCTAAAATGACAAATTAAACATTGTCCAAATTGTCAAATATAGAGGCAGAAATTGTGAAAATAGCCACGTTGTGAGCATGTAGATCTGCTATTTTCACAATAGAACCATGTTATACCAAATGTAATATAGCACTGTAATATTGGATCATTCTGTCCTTGACAATAAGCAATCCTACTGTTGAATGCTGTACAAACGCACACAAATAATGATAGCAAAAAATACAAATGATTTTCTTTTTGTCAACTTCGGCCTTCGACTTTCTCTGGTGGGAGTCGACTTGTGTAATGAAGTCGACTATGTTGACTTGGTTAATGCCCTGGTAGGCGCTTAACGGGGGAGCAGGAGTCAAATCCTGCTCCCGCAGTGCAGTGGCTCAGGGGTAGAGAAACCGTCATTAGAACACAGAGGTTTCCCAAAGAGTTCCCTGTTCGATTCCGGGCTCCCCCAAAGTTTAGTGTTGAAGAGTCCTTGAGCAGGACTCAGTCTGAACCCCTAGTTGCTCCCGGTGAGCAGGTTGGTGCCTTGCATGGTTTCCTCTGCCATCGGTGTGTGAATGGGTGAATCTATGTAAAAGCGCCTTGGATAAAAGCGCTATATAAATGCACCATTTACCATTTACTATAGGTTTTCAGTTATGGAATTTATGGAAATGAGTAGCAGGCTAAAGCTGACCCTGCTGTCCTCCTCCCTGTAAGAGAGAAGGTCCAGAAAGTGGGAGTGTTTGTGGATTATGAGGAGGGTCTGGTCTCCTTTTATGATGTGGAGGCCAGAGTTCATCTCTACTCTTTCACTGGCTGCTCCTTCACTGAGAAACTCAGTTCTGAGTTCTTCTTCTGTCCATGTCTTAATAATAATGGTACAAACTCTGCTCCTCTGATCATCCTGTAGAAGTGGTGAGCACCACTGTCATATAAATGACGGCCTTTGTAAGCGTGGAAAGCGGACGTGATGTCACTATTTAGCATACTGGAGTCAGATATTCCTGCTGCTTTTCAGCCTCGTCCACCTCTATTGTAACCAAGGCATTTTCAACTCGTTAGCAAGTAGACTAAATCACGTCTTTTCCCCCTTTTAACACGTTCACTGGCCTCTCCAAGTCAATTTTAAAGTCAATAAAGTAAATCATTTAAAAGTAAATAATAATGTTGCCTACCTTGGAGAGGCCCGTGCATGCGTTAAAAGGGTGAAAAAGAAGTCATTTAGTCTACTTACCAGCGAGTGAAATACATTGGAGGTAAACAGGGCTTGTTAAGAATTACACCAGGCTCCAGCGATAACACTTCCGGTCTGCGGCGAGATCAAAGCGTGACGCCACTCTCCATACACTGCTCTGGTTAGCACTGCTCAAAAAACCCACTCATGCACATTTTGTGTCTTTTTAATTTATTAAAAAGACACATGAAATTGATTGACAAGGGTGTCAACACTGCGTGCACACGGTTTTCAAGTAAAGGCATGGGTTGTTGTGGTGTAAATGTGTAGCGCAAGCTACACATTTACTGTAGATTTCCCTTACAGCATGAGCACTTGAACATTTTATTTCTTTTTTATTCCTTAATTTCAAGACCCAGTCTCTGTCACGCAGTCGGTTTTGCATATGGCGTTATCTCCTGGCAGACCAGCAGCCGACCCGATGGCATCTCCCGTCTGGCGTGGCTGCTGCCTGGGCCGCGTGGCACGGGACCCGTGGTGGCGTCGTGGCAGACACCCTGAGAGAACCTCTGCAACGGGCCTCACTCTGAGCCGTCTCCACCTCACGCCTGGTGAACCTGCGACCTGATCCAGAACACGGATATCATTAACCCGGTGTTCTCAGATCCTACAAAATAATGCCTTCAAGATCTACTGTATATCAGGGGTCTTCAGCAGGGGGTCCGGGACCCCTAGGGGGTGCCATAGTTCTGTACTTTTTTTCAGTTTTGTATGTGTCTAGGTCTAGGAAGCTAACAGTACTACTAAACGTATCTAGATACCTGCTAGACAGGAGAGGGCTGTTCTCCTCTCCTTCAGTCTCTCACGTGAATGAAGGAACAGGGGGTCTCGTAATGCAGGGGTCACCGCCTGGGAACATGAATGGAGCGGTCAGACAACATTCTCGAGCAATGGGGCTGTATTCGTCAGCCCACGGACAGTTTTTCCCCAATGTAATTTTACAGAAGCAGAAGTGGTCGGGGCGAGAAAGCTGCAGCCACGGGCTGACAAAAACGTCAATTTGAACTCTTGTTTCAACAACATCGCTTAGAATATCATACGAGATGTCGTTATCCGAAAGGTGGCAAAGAGTTGGCTAGAGTTGGTGTTCCATTAACTTTACTATGCAGTTAAAAAAAAGCAAATAATGAATCTGCTGTAGCATATGAGGGGTCAAACTAAGGGTTTTTCATGATTCTGAATCCATTGCAAGCATCTGTTATTCCTCTGGCTAAAACGGCCCCCACAAAAGTGTGAAAAGTGATGACTCATCACTTTTCATCACTAAACCATAGTCTTGTGGGGCCGTTTTTAGCCCAAGGAATGTTTTTTGTGCAAAACAGATGCTTGCAATGGATTCAGAATCCTGAAAAAAAAAACCTAGTTTGACCCCTCATATGCTACTTAAAGGGATATTCCACTTTCACAATTTTTTTTTTGGAAATTTTATCGTCTAATCAGGCTTTTATGAACACCCTGAACAATTTTTAAGTTGCTTCATTCAATATTTAGATATTTGATGTAAATGTTATCTGGCCGTCCAGGCTCAGGGCCTCTCCCCACACACATCCATTGTAACTCCAAACTCCATTTTAACCATGGAAAACACCCATAATCTTTTCTGGTGACTCATACTAACTTCCTAATACTTGAGCATACCGTGTTTTTTCAATAACTTTTTTCTTTTATTTTTAATAATTATTTGGGAAAATGGAAAAAATTAAATACAATAATATTTTATTAAAAATAAATGAAAAAAGTTATTGAAAAAACACGGCATGCTCACGTATTAGGAGGGTAGTATGAGTCACCAGAAAAAAATAATGGGTGTTTTTAATGAATCTATCATGGTTAAAATGGAGTTTGAAGTTACAATGGGTGTGTATGTGGAGAGGCCCTGAGCCTGGAGGCAGTAGGAGCGAGATCATTTAGCGACCTACAACCGGGTCGCGACGTGGTCGGTAGTTTTCAGCGACCGGGTTGCTAAATCGAGCGACCGGGTCGCTAAATCGTGCGACTGGGTCGCTAAATCACCGACCGCGGCGCTAAATCGACCGACCCGGTCTGGAGGCAGTAGGAGCGAGATCATTTAGCGACCTACAACCGGGTCTCGACGTGGTCGGTAGTTTTCAGCGACCGGGTTACTAAATCGAGCGACCAGGTCGCTAAATCGAGCGACTGGGTCGCTAAATCACCGACTGCGGCGTTAAATCGACCGACTCGGTCGCTAAATCTACCGACCTGCCTGCAGTTTTAGGTCGGTAGATTTAGCGACCCGGTTGGTACATCTAGTGACCCGGTCGGAAGATTTTGCGCCCCAGTCGGTCGATTTAGCGACCCGGTCGCTCGCTTTAGCGGCGCGGTCGGTGATTTAGCGACGCGGTCGGTGATTTAGCGACCCGGTCGGGAGGTTGCGTGGCAGGTTAGCCTAACTGAGGTAAGGTTACTGAGGTTAGGTTTAGGGTTAGGGTTAGGGTTAGGGTTAGTAGCCCGGTGGTCGGTGGAAGCGACCACCGGTCGGTGGATTTGCGTGGCAGGTTAGCCTAACTGAGGTAAGGTTACTGAGGTTACTGAACCACCGACCCGGTCGGTGGTTTTAGCGTCCCGGTCGGTGGTTTTAGCGTCCCGGTCGGTGGTTCTAGCGTCCCGGTCGGTGGTTTTACCGTCCCAGTCGGTCGATTTAGCGACCCGGTCGCTGAAAACTACCGACCACGTCGCGACCCGGTTGTAGGTCGCTAAATGATCTCGCCCTCTCTCCCTGGAGGGCCTGATAACATTTACATCAAATATCTAAATATTGAATGAAGCAAATAAAAAACTGTTCAGGGTGTTCATAAAAGCCTGATTAGACGATAAAATGATCAAAAGTTTTTTTGAAAGTGGAATATCCCTTTAAAATAGATTCATTTTTTGCTTTTTTTGCTTTTTTTCCTGTATAGTAAAGTTAATGGGACATCAACTCTAGCAGCTGATAACACCAATTTAGCTGTGTCTCAGAAAGGGTTATAATACCAAAATATAATCTACAGATATAGAGCTTTTCAAAAATGCATGGTAGCCTTTGCCACCTTTCGGATACCGACATCTCGTATGGCCCATGGACTATTCACCATATTCCTGGCCCCGCCCCTGGCTTCCTGTTCATATCCTGAAAGAGGCTGAGGCTGAAAAAGCTGGCCTGAAAAACATAATTTGGTTTCCTGTTGTCCTTGCATTAAAGTGTCAGTAGTTGGCGTTCTGGGCTCTGAATTAACCTGTGTTGCCATGTCTGCTTATAATAAGCAAAATAGTGTAGTTGCTTATTGGGCTGCCTTACTTTATAATATTTTTTTAAAGCAGTGGTTCCCAAATCCTTTCATATCAAGGACCCCAGATTAACATATTTGTCCACAGCCGCAGACCCCCACCTGAAAATATGTGGTGCCAGGGACCTCCACACAGATTTATGTTGTTAAAAATGTTTCAAAAATATTCAAAATATTTGAGTTATTTTTTCCTCAATATTTTTTAAATAGCAAATATACAAGCTCACAATGTGTCGCAATGTGACACATTGTGAGCTTGCTGATCTGCTATTAATGTAAATGTAAAGTAGTAAAACTGAGCCTGGTTGCTTCTGTTGGGCTTATTTCTTTGGCAAAATCTGACAACAGACAATTCTGTGTCACTTCCTTACTTAGAGGAAGTGAAAAGATGTTTTTTTGAAGCAGCACACACAGAAAAACTCTCTAGCGCCCTCTGTAAAAGGCAATGGCAGCCTCCATAGAGAGGGCCAGGAATAAGGTGAATAAAGGCTGACCTCAGAGCAGTGTGTCCATGTGATGCAGAGGATGAAAGGATGGTACTACAGCACAGGGACGTGCTGGCCATTGGGAAAAGCGGGACAACTCCCGAACGGCCGGTTCATTCCCGGCCGGTCCAGGCCGGCCATTAGGAAAAAATTAAACTGTTTGCACAAAAGTAAAAATTAAACTGTTTACACAAAAGTAGTGAAAACTGCAGATCTACAAGCACACAACGCCTCGCGGTGCGAGGCGTTGTGTGCTTGTAGATCGGCTGTTTTCACTAGTTTAAATCATTTTTAAAATGATAAATACAAAACAAACGGTTTTGGACATACAAGGTTTCCACCTGACAACGACGAAATATAACTCATGTAATTGGCCCACTGGCTTGTCACTTGTCATGATCTGAAATGGCAAATCTTTAAGTAGCAGCAGTGCTATAGAGAGATCTCTCTCTATAGCGCGCAATGAGGGCCTCTCCAACTCTTTTTCCCGGGCTGAATCAGGGGCCCAGCATGTCCCTGCTACAGCATAAAGACTGACCCCAGAGCAGCGTGGTCGTGTGCTGCTGCTTCTGCTGAGGAGGAAAGGGTCGTACTCTGTGGGGTCGTAGCTGTTCAGGAACACTGAGCCCTATGGAGACACAGAAACCAGAATCACACATACTTATTGTATTGTCTCTGGGAATCATGGCACCCCATCTTTAATATTGCCTTGGTTTTGCAGGGATGGATGTGTTAATTTGTGTGGTTGCCGGGGGCAACACATTATAGTTCTAGTGTGGCATCTATCATCTTCATCTTTTCCTGGAGCAACTTTTAGCCAATCAGAAAGCAGCATTCTCGATGACGTCACCATTATAGAGTAAGTCCATTGATTTCAATGGGAGAGTGGTGCTAGCTCGAAGATTGGTAATTTGGCTATCCAGACAATAAACCTCACTCACAATTTCCCAGAATTGAATTCTTTCTAGTGGTGGGCTCGCCTGAAAGGCGAGAACACTATGTTATCCTCATTATTTATATAGTGAGTTCCGCCGCATATTTCTGCCGTAGACAGTACAAAGGCAGGGCCCTTAGCCAATGAGGCGCAATTGGTGGAAACAAATCTGGGAGTGGTGTTAGCTGGAGTATTGGTTGAGCTTCACATGACAGTTAGCACGCTGCAGAATATAGTCACGTTGGCAAACATAAGAAATGAAGAACAATTTATTCGATTAAGAGTTTTTATTTTAGTTATTGTTGTGGGCTCGCCTGAAAGGCGAGAACACTATGTTATCCTCATTATTTATATATAGTGAGTTCCGTCGCTGACAGTATAAAGGCAGTTATTTACATAGTGAGTTCCGTCGCAGACAGTACAAAAGCTTCAAATGACAGTTAGCACGCTGCAGAATATAGTCGCGAGCGAGCCCACACTGTTTCGTAGGAACAGTATTTCTTATTACCTTGTTGTTGCAGTGCTGGATGTAATCCATGAACATGCTCCTCAGGCCCTCTGTCTTCCAGTGGTGTGAGAGGTTCTCCTCCTCCACCCTGCTCTGGATGGGGATCCACACCTCCTCCGTCCAGCGCTTGTGGAGCAACTCCTTTCTCCGCAGCTCGGCTGCGTCTCGCTGCTGCAGGAAACGCTCCACCTCCTCAAGACCGGGAGGAACACAACACAACAGAAATCTGGTGATCACAAGACAGCAGGCATGTGCACACATAGACATCAACGGGGGCTTGAGCCCCTGCCCTTTTATCCATCTGTAAAAAAGTGCCCTCTCAAGACCATGAATGTGGCTTTTACTTTGGTGAAAGAAATGCAAACGCCCTCTTTCCATGCCATATCTGAAGGCAGCATTCAAGATGAGAGTCGCCTTGTCCAAACTCTCCTGAACTTGAATGCAGCATCTTATGTCGAAAGAACTGCCCTCTCTGTGTAGAAATCCATGCCGTTATGCCACAACTCATTCACTTTATTATGCTTAGTTCAGTGTGGTAAGCACCGAAAATATCCGACCTCCAAATCTCACAACGTGTTGCAGTGCGGCACGTTGTCAGGCCCTGCTTCTCTAACATTCTCTACATGTCCCAGCACACGCTCAAAAAGACTTAAACCATGTAACATAGGCAGGGCAGGGCTGGAATTGGACATACATTCGCTCGTGGCATCTCGGCCCAGAACGGCCCACCACAACTGGCACGAACCGAACATAGAAGATCGGCAAGCCAACATTGCGGCGAGGCATCGACTGTTATGTAGGTTTGGGTGGGACTCCTGGGCCATGGTAGCCTGTGATTGAGCTGCTATGTCGGTATTCAGATGATAGACAAGCCAGTAGGCCAATCATGTGATGTCTCTCTGCTCTGTGGGCCTGTGCTACTGAAAGATTGGCCCTCTCCACTTATGCTTGATTTTGTGTACGTTTTGTCATTTTGTTGCGACCGTCAGGGAGCAGTTTACTATGAAAACCTCCACCGGCCGTCCGGCCGTCCGTCCGTCCGTCCGTCCGTCCGTCGGTCACACGTCACACGTCACACCTTTGCCCTGCTCATATCTCCGCATCAGTATGACATCACACCACATGTGTACACAAACCTTTGTGTACGTTGCTGTGGCAACAGTCTGTTGTTGCTGGTCTGTTAGTGTACGTTAGCAACCACCTTAGCAACCATGGTTTTACCCTAGCAACCAACTGTTTACCATAGCAACCAACTGTTTACCATAGCAAGCATGTTTTTTTACCCTAGCAACCAAATGTTTACCATAGCAACCAGATACGCAGAGCAGGGATCTCCATATATGGGCATAAACAGGTGACATCACACTGATGTCAGATACTCAGAGCAGGGATTTCTCCATAATATATGGGCATAAAAGGGATTCTGTTAGGGATCTCCATATATGGGCATAAAAGGGATTCTGTTAGGGATCTCCATATATGGGCATACAAGGGATTCTGTTAGGGATCTCCATATATGGGCATAAAAGGGATTCTGTTAGGGATCTCCATATATGGGCATAAAAGGGATTCTGTTAGGGATCTCCATATATGGGCATAAAAGGGATTCTGTTAGGGATCTCCATATATGGGCATAAAAGGGATTCTGTTAGCTGTTAGTGATCTCCATATATGGGCATAAAAGGGATGATGTTAGGGATCTCCATATATGTGCATAAAAGGGATTCTGTTAGGGATCTCCATATATGGGCATGAAAGGGATTCTGTTAGGGATCTCCATATATGGGTATAAAAGGGATTGTATCCCAGATGATGCCCTGTTAGGAGATCCACACTAACAGAATCCATATATGGTCCTACCGACAGCTGCTATAAGCCAACCCTGGCGATAAGGTCTGAGTCGAAGAAATGCTTCTTTCCTGGCAAGAATTGCCCCTTTATACTGTAGGGCTCGTTTGTGTATTGTATGACATCACGCCACATCATCGGCTGAGGACTGTGTGATGTCATCATATCTCCATATATGGAGACATAAGTTGCTCATGCCCAAATATGGACTGGTGAGGTCAGACTTAGTGTGATGCGTAGGTTATCTCCATATATGGAGATTCAACTTCAATGAGTAACCATGGCAAACTGTCAACTGCCCGTATGTTCTTGATAATTGGTAAAACAAACTTTTGGCCTATTTGTGGAGATAAGCGACCAACGGTCGCTTATCTCCCGATTAGGGAGTCTTACTGGTGTACCCGTTATTTATGTGCCGACCCGCTCTCCGCTCCAATTCTGCTCCCGTTGGGGCCGCGCGCCACATGAAGGTGGTTCTCACACGTGTAAAAGCCGAAGCATTTAGCCAAAATATGTAGAACCACAGATTTCTTTTTTGACCCGCCGTGATGTTTCGTATAAACACGTGGTAACAGTCTGGACTGGCTCTGCTGTCTGTCGGCAACGTTATGGCAGTAAATGCAACTCCGCGAAGGTACAAATTTAACCACATGGATGCGGACCCGGAGTAATTATAACAAAACACACGTATACACACCCGCTCATATATTGAACATAATTCCCAAGTAATAAATGAGCCGCATCATCATCTCTTCTTGTGACTTGTGTGCCTCGCTGTCTGTGCTCAGCTGATGACTGTTGATGCGGTGTGTGTGTATGTGTGTGTGTGTGTGTGTGTGTGTGTGTGTGTGTGTGTGTGTGTGTGTGTGTGTGAGAGAGAGAGTGAGGAGTCGAAGCGTCCTCTTCAAGTGGTTGTGTAACGACCTTTTTTCCGTTTCTTGATAAAAATATATTTCTTTTGGCCCACTGGCCCATTAATGGTTGTCGGCCCACTGGGCATATGCCCGGTATGCCAGATGCCCAGTCCATCCATGCATGTTACATGGGAGGAAGTACTCAACAACATCTCAGCGGTTATAAATACACATCTGTTGTGACCTTGCAATTTTCGCTATTTTCTTTTATTTTATTTTTTGTAATAGGGGAGACGCTATGGCTATTTGGGGGCCCTTGGCCAGGAAAAGTTATGGAATGTATGAAAAGTTTTTGTATAGTGACATTGCATGAAGTGCAACAGCAAAGCTTATATAGGCTACACACACCATGTTAGGACGGTACAGTATGGCATACATACACAGTGAATGAGGCCAAAGTCACAAAAACACAAAAACACCCTGCAGAACTAGACCTCACCTTGACAAAGCTCTTCTCCGTGTCGAGCAGAGGCTGGATGATCGCTCTGCCTTCTTGATTTTCAGCCTCCAGTTTAGCCTGAATAGTTAGTATACCTGGCGTGAGACATTTTGCCATAATAATAATAGATGGCCAATAATAGCTAGCTCAGATTTATATAGCACTTTTCTAAGTTGCCAAAAGTTGCTTTGCATAAGCATCTCTTTTAAATGTGTGAGATACTGGGGTCCGCTCAATATGCAGACGGGCCATTGTTCCGACTAGCGTCGGCAGGTTAGATAATCACCCTCGTCGGCAGGTTAGATACTCACCAGTGTCAGCAGGTTAGATAATCACCCTCGTCGGCAGGTTAGATACTCACCAGCGTCAGCAGGTTAGATACTCACCAGCGTCAGCAGGTTAGATAATCACCCGCGTCATGGCTACTGAGGTTAGTTTTAGGGTTAGGTTTAGGCATAGTTTTACTGAGGTTAGGATTAGGGTTAAGGTTAGGTTTAGTTCGTCGGCATACCGGCCCGTCGGGATATTGACGCAGACAGTCCGGCTGCACTTACCTGCAGCTGCCTGAGAGTGGCGTGAGAGAGCCACGTGCGCTGGGCCACATGGGTTTGTCCACTGTATGCCCGGTCCTTATCCTCTCTCCTCCCAGCACTGACACTAGCGCTCCTCCAGGTGGCAGCACCCGGCCAGGACGTGGCCAAGGTGTTTGTGCTTTCCCACAGAGGTGATGAAGCATTTTTCTGAACCCCTCTGTCTTCCTGAAACAAACGAACAAACAAACAACAAAATAACCACGTACTGTAAACTCCACATGCACGTGCCCCCTCAATGCCCTCTGCACGGCCCTGGCCTGAAACCCATTATGTTGTTGAGAGGAGTCCCTCAGGGCTAATCTATACTTATCTTCTCTGTTTTTGTCCGGCATTAACCCATTTAGGCCTAGAATTATTGTAAAATAGCAGATATACAAGCGCTTGTAGATCTGCTATTTTTGAAA
>NC_137823.1:10923091-10968091 GCF_963921795.1 Nannobrachium achirus | reverse complement strand
TGATGCGATTGCGTTTAGAGAAAGCTGTATGCATGTGTACTGTAATGCC
The DNA here is from genome assembly GCF_963921795.1 of Nannobrachium achirus. Lineage (NCBI taxonomy): Eukaryota > Metazoa > Chordata > Actinopteri > Myctophiformes > Myctophidae > Nannobrachium > Nannobrachium achirus. The sequence goes on along the minus strand of NC_137823.1, from coordinate 10,968,042 downwards.
CCTATCATAGTAGGGTGTAGTCTTTTTAAGTCATAAAACTACAACATTACGTCATTACTCGCGGTGAAGAGCTATCCACCGCGAACCCCGACACATCTGATAGGCTGATTCACCGCAGACTCTGATAAGGGCTTAAGTGTATGCAATAAAGAGCGCTCATTGAAGCCTTATGTACCCTAGGGCCAGGGACGTGCTGGCCCCCTGATTCAGCATGGGAAAAAGAGTTGGAGAGACCCTCATTGTGCGCTATAGAGAGAGATCTCTCTCTATAGCGCTGCTGCTACTCAAAGATTTGCCATTTCAGATCATGACAAGTGACAAGCCAGTGGGCCAATTACTGTACATGAGTTATATTTCGTTGTTGTCGTGGTGGAAACCTTGTATGTCCTTGTACGTTTGTTTTGTATTTATCATTTTAAAAATGATTTAAACTAGTGAAAACAGCCGATCTACAAGCACACAACGCCTCGCACCGCGAGGCGTTGTGTGCTTGTAGATCTGCTGTTTTCACTACTGTTGTGCAACAGCCTTGTATGATAAAGCAGTGCTTTGCTTTGCGAAAAAAAAAAAAATTGAAACTTGGAGATACGAGGTTTCTGTCCGACAGTGACGATTTACTTTGTTGGCCGCCCAGCCCCCAAAATGGAACGAAGGCCGACATTTTATTTGTATTTTTTTCCTAATGGTCCAGGCCGGGAATGAACCGGCCGTTCGGGAGTTGTCCCGCTTTTCCCAATGGCCAGCACGTCCCTGCCTAGGGCAGTTGTTCTCAAAAATCTTTGTCACCCTAGGGTGCCACAACACCCACCTTGAGAAACACTAATAAAATAATCATATTTTAACTGGGGACCCCACCACCCTGACGAGCACTAAGAGTTGAGGCATTACATTTTGTATAACACGGTTCTTTTGTGAAAATAGCAGATCTACATGCTCACAACGCCTCGCAATGTAGATCAGCTTTTTTCAGAACTTCTGCCTAATATTTGACAATGTGGCCAATGTTTAATTTGTCATTTTAGAGGTATTAAAAAGTGTAGACATTTAGAAATGTGTAGATAAACTCTATACTTTGTTGGTTCGTTTACTGTTGAGTGAGAAAACAATGTTGCACATTAAAGGAGTAGTTCACCCCCAAAATTACTTTTTTTTCCCTCTATTGATTACTCAGGCCATGGAGACTTGAGTTCAATAATATTTTTGGGTTTTTGTCGTATTCCTAAGATAATAATTTGATTACAATAAATGTACCACCATTGATTCCGGATGGAGACCAAAATGCATTTGGGTCCCCATCCGGAATCAATGGGGTAATTTTACAACAATTACATTTATGTCTTAGGAATGCGACAAAAAACATATTGAACTCAAGTCTCCATGGCGTGAGTAATCAACAGAAAAAAGTAATTTTGGGGGTGAACTACTCCTTTAAGTAAGTAAGAAAGAAAGTAATGTTCTACGTACAGTGTTTACAGAAGACTTCCAGAAAGTGGGCAGAGTGGAGGTGTGGAAAACAACGTGGCCCCGCCCCATGTTGTTCTTCCTCTTTGGTGACATGACCTTATTTGGGAAGGAGAAAAAAAAGCACAGGCCAGTGTCAGTTAAAAGTCAAATTATTTTATGCTTTAGCTATAGAAAAAGAACAGATCTACAAGCCGATGCCACGCTGCGAGCTTGTAGATCTGCTATTTTTGAGAAAATCTAGAAGATTTTGGCAAATCTTTGAATATATATTTTTCAAAGCAAACTTTTGCAACTCAAATCTCTGCTTCTGGCGGGTCCCTCCCTTGAACAACATTATTTTGAGATGGGTTGGGGGGGGGGGGGAGGGTGAGCTAGATGGTGGTTCTCAACCTTTTCAGGCCGTGAAAAACAAATGATAATCATATTTTAACTGGGACCCCCCACACTGACGAGCAAAGAGAGTTGAGGCATTACATTTTGTATAACACGGTTCTATTGTGAAAATAGCCGATCTACAGCCTCACAACGCCTCACAACGAGATATTTGACACATTTGCAAAAGTAACTCAGTTACCAGCAAGTACAGCAAAATGTAACATAGTTACGTTACTCGGTTATACGTAACTTTAACTTCCCCAACACTGCGTGTGTGTGAGTTTAAGGTGCAGAGCAGTGTCAGCGAGTGTCGAGTTCAACCACGGTCAAAACAAAACAAGGTTGCTTTTACCTGTGTACAATCCACAGGTAATAACAGGTCCACGAGGACAACGTGTGGCTGTCACACAATCCCAATAAGGCACTACTAAGCACACCTGGACTGAGTCTAGATGACTTCAGAGCCCTAAACAGCGTATAGGCTGACACACACACACACACACTCACCAGGATATCCACACACCGGCTGGGCTGGGCTGGGCTGGGCACAAAAGCAGAGGACTGGATGATCTAGTTATAATAGATAGACTGTTGTCTGTCTGTCTGTCTGTCCTGATCAGCAAGCGGCATGCGGTGAGTGGGGAGTGTTTAGTTTGCCATAGCAACCCTGTCTGTCACACTACACATGAGCAAGCGGAGCGAGAATGCACAAGGATATAGGGTGGCATGCAGTTCAGTCAGTGATCTCTAGAGCAGTGGGTTTTTCTTTATTTTTTTCAAAGTGGGGTCCTTAAATGGAAAATGGTGGTAAATGGTGCATTTATATAGCACCTTCATCCAAGGCGTTTTACAGAGATTGTGCATTACATTTACCCATTCACACACACACATTCATTGCATTCACCCATTCACACACACACACACACACATATTCATACACTGATGGCAGAGGAAACCATGCAAGGCACCAAACCTGCTCACCGGGAGCAAATAGGGGTTCAGAGACTTGCTCAAGGACTCCTTGACACTAACTCTGGGGGAGCCCGGGATTGAACTGGGAACCCTTCGGGAAACCTCCGTGTTCTAATGGTGGCCTCTCTACCCCTGAGCCACTGCTGTCGCAGGGTCCTTGAGGGGGTCCCCAGGGGGTCCCCAGCTAAATGACTTAAAGGGGTACTGTCACCTAAAGGGGTTGAGGGGCAGATTACACTGTGACATCTCTCCCCCCAACAACAGCTGACCAGTACAGTAAGTAGTCATACAGTCAGGCTATACAGACAATTAATTTGATTGGCTTATAATTGCGCATCCCCACAATGACATCGGGTGCGTTCAGAAATGCGCACTCAACGCACTGGTGTGCCATGTTGTCGTTTGTTTATTCGGTGCACTTGGTGCGTTGTCGTTCGGAAATCCAGTGCGCTGCACACCGGTGTGCTGAGTGAACGCACTCACCGACCCTACTCAGAAGTTGGGGTTTGACGGTGTGGTGCGTCAATTGTGTTTTGATTGGTTGGTTATCATGGCCATGTCTCGAGCGCTTCTCAGCTGTGAACAATGGAGGAAATGACCGCAAAATGCAACATTTGCAGCTTCGTTGGTCGTTTGAGCTTGATAGTTTCACACGCATCAACGTGTAAACTAACAGCAGGTATGCCAATGTTATGTATTACACCTCCTTTCAATATCAACGTTGGCAACTGCTGCTTTTCAGAACGTTTACCTTCAGAGTTCAGAGTGAAAAAGCGCACAGCTGCTTCTTAACTGGTCGTTCGTAAATAAGCCACACTGAACGCACTGTACAACGTCACGCCCACTGCACTCAGTACACTGAGCACACACCCGGTGTGGGTTTCCGAACGCACCCATCATAAAAATATTAACTTGTTTTTTAAGATGATTCTTAAAGTGACAGTAACCCTTTAGGTGACAGGCCCCCTTTAATACAGCATGCATCAACATCAGCATGACTCTCTATACTTTAGTTTAAACCCATACAATAGCAAAAAACACTGATGCTGGAACTTAGATAGCATTGTTAATATAGGTTCTTGGTCTACATACAGTAAAGAGGTGGATCCATAGTTTTGTACTTTTTTCAGTTTTGTATGTGTCTATGGAGTTAACATTGGGTGTTATATATATATAACATTGCGTTATAATATTCAAGTATGTCTTCGCTTGGGTATTTTTAGTTACTTCCTGAAAGTGCATTTTATATTTCATATAGCTGGAGAGACATGGAGACTCTTATTACTGAATAAACACTCATGTTTTAACCCAAGAAAATCACTTGCCCTTATGTTAGATATAGACTGTCACTTGTGATCTGTACAGATATGCACATTCAGTAGTAATTTACTCTGGGATAATGTTTGGATGGGGAGGCCAAACTGTTTTTAAAACTTTACAGTCATAATTGAATGACAGATGACTCAATCTTTGACATAAAAGTAACAGCATTGTTGGAAAAAAGTATGCACGATTCCCTCTTGCTTAAGTAAAAGTATCAACACTCCAATGCAGACATAGTATTGTGTATTGGTATCAAAATGTACCTTAAGTACCAAAAGTAGAAAGTAGGCTACTCAGAAGGTCCCATTTCACAAGTTTTCAATTATTTGAAAATAGGCAATCTACAAATAGCAGAGCTTGTAGATCAGCTATTATTAAATTGCCAAAATGTATAGGGCTGAAGATTTCCAGTAAAGTAATGTACTTTTTTTATGTACTCCATGACAGCATAATGCTGAATGAATGATAACAACCCAAGACATAAGAAATGCAAAGACTTTCTCCTGCATGGGCAAGATGTATGCCCATGCAAACTGTGGACCAGTTTTGACAACATTATGTATAAACCACAACAAATAGGCTTAACATTTATTATTCTCTATTCAGTAAAAAGTAAAGTTTGGGATTTTATATTGTAGTGTAGGCCTACAGGTCAACATGTTCACAGAGTTTGTCAGAGTTTCACTTCCTATAATTTCTATTTTCAACTATTGAAATGTGTGAAACCACACTAGTTATTTTGTGTTTGCGAATTGAGCCAATTATTATCCAGATTCAAACTAAACGGTATTTTAGAGTCTGTAGCCCATCATTTTTAGAATGAGTGCTTATTTACCAATGAATTTGATTGATTGATTGATTGATTGACTGACTGACTGACTGACTGACTGACTGACTGACTGACTGACTGAGTGACTGACTGACTGACTGACTGACTGACTGACTGACTGACTGACTGACTGACTGACTGACTGTTTGATGAGTACTTTATTACTTCTTATGTTTTCCTTTGTAAATATCTCCTATATATTTCACTTTATTACTATTATTTCTTTTCCCCTTTTTTCCCTTTGCCTGCTTTCTTATTTTTCCCCTTTTGTTATTGACAATTCCCTATGCCAAAGCTGTGTTATGTGTTCTATCCGCCTGTCTTTCAATCTTTGATACATAACATGGTTCCTGTGTAAATAAGCAGAAACACTTACAAGGATCTCCTTTTAGTTGACCTTGTACCAGTGATTTGTACAACTGTACTTTTTCCTATGCAACCTTATACATTCTCCAATCAATCATACAATCAATCCTTTGTACTCAATTCGTACAACATTAAAATGATAGACAAATAAAACAGTATTTAGGTATGGAAGGAAAACGGGGCCAAATGTTTTCATCATTCATCAAAAAAAAAATTGTGAAAAAAAAAAAAAATGAAGTGAAAAAATAAGATTTGAACCCGAAAAAAATTAAATTTGAACCTGAAAGTCTTGAATTTCGATTTTGAACTCGAAAAAAATAAAATAAATGTAACTTTGATTCGCTTTTTTAATACTTTTGAATACTTTTTTTATTTTTTTTTTAATTTCACTTTAATATATATTTCGATCTTGGAGTCCTTTTCTTCAGTTGTTTTTTATTTATTTATTTCAGATTCAGATCTTATTTTTACGGATTCATTTTTTTTTTTTTCGGTTTCAGATTTCTTTTTTTCAGTTTCAGATCTTATTTTTACGAGTTCAACTTCAAAAGTTTCAGGTGCACTTTTGGCCCTGTTTTTCCATGGGGGCGGGGCCTCAACTGAGAGGGGCGTGGAATCATGAGTGACAGGCCTCCCGGACCCAGTTGTTGCCATGTCCGCTTATTATAAGCGACTTTATTATTACCATTATTATTATTAATATTAATAGTAATTCTTCATCTCCAGAGGCGAGGCGCCGGCGGCCGACCGAGGGGCCTCTGGAGTCGGGGTCCGACCACCCGGGGACCCCCTGGAGCCCCGGGGACCCCCCGCGGACCCCCTGCTATCTAGTCCCATGTATTTTAAAAATGTTCGGCTCTACAATGGTTTCAATGGGAGGGCCGACATTTTTTTGGGGAAATCCGGGACTTTGACCGCACGGACACCCTCCAGGGGGCCCAGGGACCCCCGCAAAATTATAGCGCCGCCTAATGGCGGCGCACCGCCACTGCAGCGCACATAAACCTCCATAACTCGGGCTAAGAGCGACCGTTCGAGACGGGACCGGTACCCACGCGTCCGGCTCGGGGCCTCGGAGCCGGCCGTGCCACTGCGCCGCCTGGCGGCCGACGCTAAACAGGAAGTGCCTCTATATCTCATGAACCGTTTGTCGTACAGACGCGTGGGTGGCGTCATATGACTTGATTAAGAGTCCTTGACCTTAATTGGTGCAACAGGAAGTGCCCTTCGCCAAACAGGAAGTGCCTCTATATCTCATGAACCGTTTGTCGTACAGACGCGTGGGTTGCGTCATATGACTTGATTAGGAGTCCTTGACCTTAATTGGTGCAACAGGAAGTGCCCTTTGCCAAACAGGAAGTGCCTCTATATCTCATGAACCGTTTGTCGTACAGACGCGTGGGTGGCCTCATATTATTTAATTAGGAGTCCTTGACCTTAATTGGTGCAACAGGAAGTGCCCTTCGCCAAACAGGAAGTGCCTCTATATCTCATGAACCGTTTGTCGTACAGACGCGTGGGTGGCGTCATATCACATGATTAAGAGTCCTTGACCTTAATTGGTGCAACAGGAAGTGCCCTTCGCCAAACAGGAAGTGCCTCTATATCTCGTGCACCTTTTGTCGTACAGACGCGTGGGTGGCGTCATATCACATGATTAAGAGTCCTTAAAGGAGAAGTTCACCCCCAAAATGACTTTTTTTCTATTGATTACTCAGGCCATGGAGAGTAGAGTTCAATAATATTTTTTGGTTTTTGTCACATTCCTAAGACAAAAATGTGATAACAATAAATTTACCCCCATTGATTCCGGATGGTGACCCGTTTCGAAACGAGTCACCATCCGGAATCAATGGGGGTAAATTTACTCGAATCAAAATGTTGTCTTAGGAATGTGACAAAAACCAAAAAATATTATTGAACTCATTTTTATTGAACTCCTTTAACCTTAATTGATGCTTCCTTCGCCAAACAGGAAGTGCCTCTATATCTCATGAACCGTTTGTCGTACAGACGCGGGGGTTGTGTCATAAGACTTGATTAAGAGTCCTTAACCTTAATTGGTGCTTCCTTCGTCAAACAGGAAGTGCCCTTTGCCAAACAGAAAGTACCTCTATATCTCATGAACCGTTTGTCGTACACGTGTGGGTGGTGTCATATGACTTGATTAAGAGTCCTTCAGCAGTGATGACCGGGCCCTCGCAGCTCTACCCACGTCACAAGGGGCAGCAGCCAATCAGAAGAGGATGCAGGGCTAGTTAAACCAATTAAGCTGAAGGACTCTTAATCAAGTCATATGACACCACCCAAACGTGTATGACAAACGGTTCATGAGATATAGAGGTACTTCCTGTTTTGCAAAGGGCACTTCCTGTTGCACCAATTAAGGTCAAGGACTCCTAATAAAGTAATATGAGGCCACCCACGCGTCTGTACGACAAACGGTTCATGAGATATAGAGGCACTTCCTGTTTGGCGAAGGGCACTTCCTGTTGCACCAATTAAGGTCAAGGACTCTTAATCAAGTCATATGACGCCACCCACGCGTCTGTACGACAAACGGTTCATGAGATATAGAGGCACTTCCTGTTTAGCGTCGGCCGCCAGGCGGCGCAGTGGCACGGCCGGCTCCGGGGCCCCGAGCCGGACGCGTGGGTACCGGTCCCGTCTCGAACGGTCGCTCCTAGCCCGAGTTATGGAGGTTTATGTGCGCTGCAGTGGCGCTATAATTTTGCGGGGGTCCCTGGGCCCCCTGGAGGGTGTCCGTGCGGTCAAAGTCCCGGATTTCCCCAAAAAAATGTCGGCCCTCCCATTGAGTTATGGAGGTTTATGTGCGCTGCAGTGGCGGTGCGCCGCCGTCAGGCGGCGCTATAATTTTGCGGGGGTCCCTGGGCCCCCTGGAGGGTGTCCGTGCGGTCAAAGTCCAGGATTTCCCAAAAGAATTGTCGGCCCTCCCATTGAAACCATTGTAGAGCCGAACATTTTTAAAATACATGGGACTAGATAGCAGGGGGTCCGCGGGGGGTCCCCGGGGCTCCAGGGGGTCCCCGGGTGGTCGGACCCCGACTCCAGAGGCCCCTCGGTCGGCCGCCGGCCCCTCGCCTCTGGAGATGAAGAATTACTATTAATATTAATAATAATAATGGTAATAATAAAGTCGCTTATAATAAGCGGACATGGCAACAACTGGGTCCGGGAGGCCTGTCACTCATGATTCCACGCCCCTCTCAGTTGAGGCCCCGCCCCCATGGAAAAACAGGGCCAAAAGTGCACCTGAAACTTTTGAAGTTGAACTCGTAAAAATAAGATCTGAAACTGAAAAAAAGAAATCTGAAACCGAAAAAAAAAAAAATGAATCCGTAAAAATAAGATCTGAATCTGAAATAAATAAATAAAAAACAACTGAAGAAAAGGACTCCAAGATCGAAATATATATTAAAGTGAAATAAAAAAAATAAAAAAAAAGTATTCAAAAGTATTAAAAAAGCTAATCAAAGTTACATTTATTTTATTTTTTTCGAGTTCAAAATCGAAATTCAAGACTTCAAATCTTATTTTTTCACAATTTTTTTTTTTGATGAATGATGAAAACATTTGGCCCCGTTTTCCTTCCATATTTAGGCCTATGCCAAAAAGGAAGGAAAAAAAGTGGCTGGCTGGCATAGATAAATGTTGCATCACTGCCATCGTGTGGAAGTGCTTGTTTATTGCACCCTGCCTGTACCTCTGTGGTTGTGCATATTTTTCACACACTGAACAGGAGATTCACAAATACAATTACTTCATTCCTTTCTTTACAAACAGGCCTACATATCATTCTGGGGGTCCTTGACATGAAACAGTTCTAATGTCTTCTAAACCAGGGGTTTTCGGGTGCCACGACAGCGGTCCAGGGGTGCCTCGAGATAATTTGATAATAATTATTTGGAATTTATTTGGACACTTAAAAAAAAAAAAAAATAGTATCAATTTAAACTTGAAGTACAAACGTATTTTCTGTCACTTCTAACCAAAATGGCTATTATCTCAACATAATCGCTAAAATATGCTAGTATAAATATATGGTGCTGGGAGTGAAAATCACGAATATAATGTAGGGGGATCTTTGCCTGAAGCTAGATGCAGAATAGATACACGGTACATCTGTCAGATTGTCCCTGTTTGCTCGCCGTACTGTGGTGCTATCGTCATCAGTGTGAGCTGCTGGACTAGCAGACTAACAGTAAACATGTCTGAAGAGGAGAATAGCAGCGAGGAGAACATTCTGTATGACCTGCTCATCAACACAGAATGGCCTCCAGAGATGGACACTCAGGTGAGCTTCTAGAAGCTTCTCTCCGCAGCGTGGAGACTGTAGGAGGTTTGCTGAAAGAGACCCAGTCAGACTCCTAAACTGGCTGGCTGTCAGACTTGCAGTGTTTCTCAAACTTTCAAATTCCAAGGTCTCCCCTTAACTGTGACAGTGTACAAATGGAACCAAATGGACCCGAACGGGTCCATTTGGTTCCATTTGTTACACTGTCAGAGTTACAGACCCGTAGGGGTCGATTTAGACCCCTCTAAAGGAATCCCAGAGTCCCTGCAGTCCAGTCAGAAGGACTCCCTCTTTCCCCAGGGGTTTCGCCCAGGTGGGCGTGGTTATATGCCTATAAGCCCTAACTATGAAACCACGCCCACGGGGCGAAACCCCTGGGAAAGAGGGAGTCCTGTCGGTCATGGGAGCCACGTCGCACTTTAATGACCGTCATATTAAACAAAACGAATTCTTGCTGCTTTATGTTAAAAGTTCAACACTAATATGAATCACAATATATTTAAAAATATTTTTATTAATCATGACAATTCATTTCTAATAAAATATCCACCGCTATAAGCCTTTATTGTGTACAAAAATAACCATACTTTGGGATATTAATTCATGTTTCGCGTCTCGCGCCGGCTATTACGCAGATCTACAAGCTCACAACACGGGGCTGGTGCCACGCACTGTGAGCTTGTAGGTCTGCTTATCTCGGCGCGAGACACCTCGCGTGACACTGACAGAGGATGCATGATTTGGCTTTACTTGGCTAAAGAAGTCAACATTTACATTATATAAATAACAAAGCCTCCACATTTGTTTCTGTTTGTTACATGTATTTAATTACTTATTTAACGTATACTTCCTGCTATAGTCCATAATGTTTGTATTTGATACAGTCGGTTAGATATTACTGAGTCACAGTTCATTAAATAAAAACAGTAGGATGATTATTTACTGCGTCATTACAGTGCACGTTCATTGGTACTTTAATATGCAAGTCATCATGCAAGACTTAATTAGAAGGTTGCAATAGGAAAAAGTACAGTTTCATGACAGTACAGTTCACTGGTACAAGGTCAACTAAAAGGAGACCCTAGTAAGCTTTTCTGCTTATTTACACAGGAAGGCTGAATTCTGATTCCTCGTGACTCGCGTCAGTGCAACCTTACTTGCAATTACCAAGAATTGCACCTTTCTAGTCTTTATATAAGTTAGTTGTTAGTTGGCTACACTCTAATAGTGTGTCTACATTAAATAGAACCAAATGGACCCATATTATTGACTAATTTAGCCTCCTTTGAGCGAGACACAAACACAGCAGACCTACAAGCTAGCAAGTGTGCATTAATTTGCTGGTGTGACTTGTTGCGCAAGCAGAGCACGCGAGTACTGCGATCAACCGGGTATGTAGTAGGGGTGGGCGATATGAGACGATACAATGTCTCCACGATATGCCTTTTCAGAGGTATCATATATATATCGTGATACAATTGAGGGAGCCTGTTTAATCGTTATGATTTGTTAATACAGAGATTCATTGCAGAATTCAGTTTAAACCTGCATTTTGGTCTAAATCAGTACTTTAAAATGTCAAGGTCTCCACTTAACTTGACAGTATACCAATGAAACCAAATGGACCCTTACGGGTCCATTTGGTTTCATTTGTATACTGTCAGAGTTACATACTTGTAAAGTTCAATTTAGACCTCCCAAAAGGAGCCCAGAGAGTCTCGTTTTTGTCAAGTAACTTGAAAATTAAAGATAAAAACCAACGTGAAAAAGAATTGTGATAAGATCGTGTGTCGTGATACAGCTTGGGAAAATATCGTGATATTGTATTTTTCCAAATCGCCCACCCCTAGTATGTAGCCTATGTCGGTGTCCTCTTTTATTTAAGCCCATAGCCCAATCAGGGACGACCAGCATTTCTGACAACGTCATCATTAACAGCCAATGAGGGACCAGCATTCCTGGTGATGCCAGTGGTGATGTCACAGGCATCGCCAGTGTTGATGCCAGTGGTGAGCCGCACCTCATGGCACGCTCTGCTGGCGCACAAGTACTTGTGAGCAAGATGCAAGTTGGCACCTTGATGGAGTACAGTTCTAGTTGAAGTTGTTGTTGTTGTGAGCTTCTAGATCGGCTGTTTTTGGCACGCACGCACGCACGCACGCACGCACGCACGCACGCACGCACGCACACAAACACACACACACACACACGCGACAACTATGAATCTGGCTTAAAGGGTCCATCCATTTGGTTCCATTTGTTGTAGTACACTCTGTCTGAGAGTTTAATATTGTATATATGCCATTTATATTTTAATAAATAACTTTGTATTTTTTTGCAGTTACGTGGAAACAAGGAGCAGAGCTCCTCTGTTATTGCCAAAGCAGTGACAGGTAAGATCTGAATGACTGATACTATATTATGTGAATGTGTTTGTATGGAGCTACTAGTTATGGTGTCCACGTGTTTGTATGTAGCTACCAGGGATCATATCGCCATGCTGGCTTGTGGTAGGGCATTCACCAAATATTCGAATATTTGAATATTCAAATATCAAAGTCACTATTCGATGTTGTTCACCGAAGTCGAATATTCGCCTATTTTTCTTTTTTCATTGTTTTCTTTTTAAAATATATATAGTTTATAAAGCTTGGCTAGATAGGACGTCATAAAAATGAGTTGTCAATGCCCCTGGTGGATGCATTTGTTAATGCTCTATACCAGGGCTTCTCAAACTCTCATTATACTAGGAGGAAGATTTTTTCCAAAAAAGTATACAGAAAGAGTTAAAATTGGGTTTTTATGTGGCCACACCCCCAGTTCATTAAGTATGATGCATGGATGGCATGGTGGGTGGTGACCCAGCTGATATAGCCACACCCCACAGTGTTGGATGAATGGCAAATGGGGAGGAGTTGATACTGTGACACCCTTAGTATCTGTGTTTTTTAACTGACACTTTTGGCCACAAGGTGGCAGCCTCCAAGAGAAAACAAACAAATACTAAGAGAATACATTATTTCTCAAAAAAAAAACACATCAGGGGGTCTAATGAAGTACTTTCAACCTCCTAGACACATGAAAAACAGAAAAAGTACAAAACTATGGCACCACCTCTTTATTGATGTCATGTACCCCCATGTTAAATGACCCAATCAAATTAATTTATTGTAGTTACTGTACTGAAAGTAGTACTTTCTGTACAGTAACTGAAATAAATTAATTTGATTGGGCTAATATGGGGGGAGGGGCGGAGTCGATTATCCATATCATTATCTTTTGAAACTGCCCCAAAAAAAGCTGTCCGAGGTGTGTTTCCGACTTTCTAAACCAACTTTAAAACTATCAGTTCTAGGACGAAATATACATTCACTGCTAACTGATACGGCCCTGCCTCCTTTTCAGACTGTTTGAAGAAACACCACGTGACCTACTGTATCATAATGTTAAATTTCGGCCGGTGTCGCCACTCCTTTAATATTTGCCAGTTTGGCCAGTCCTGTCAAATATTCGACTATTCGAATACTTTGAGGTTGAATAATTCGAATACTAAAAATCACTATTCGTGAATGCCCTAGCTTGTGGTGGACATTCTTGTCAAAATTCAATTTTGGCCATGGACACACAGACTGAGTTGACAATAATATTACCAGAAACATAAAGAGATAGCATTGAATGACCATAACAGGTATGTAACTCTGAGTGTGTTCAAATAGAACCAAATGGACTAACCCTCTCAGAGTTATGGGGGTCCTTGCAAACAAAACATTTGAGAAGCACTAGTATTAGTATTGGACTCCTAATATGCCATAGTGTCGTCGTAAATCAGTGTCATACATATACAGAAGAACATTTGGAGAATTATTTGGGTTTTATGATAAAAATCTGAACATTATAATGGTGTGTAAAACAGACAGTCCGTGTTCGGACATATGGAGGCTATGCGCGTGACATCATCATACCCGGAAGTTATGTGGAACGCCTACTGAGTGGCAAAAAACTACTTTCTGGCCTTGACAGCCCATACATCCAAACAGAAAAGTCCTATCTGATTGCATTAAACGGTGTTAAACGACGTTAAACTCACTTTGTTCCATAGGGATAGATCACACATGGTTTTCATCAACTTGCAACAGGCATTTAATTCCCCTATTGAGTGAAAGATTAGCTATTTCTAGAAAAAAAATGAAATATTTAAGGTGTTTTTAATGTTACATTGTAGTTATAGAGGACAATTATAATGTATTAAGACATATTTGTATTAGCCAGGGATCCTTTTAAAAAGTTTTTTTTGCAGTTGTAAAGGTTTTTACCATTTGTGTATTGCAGGGCCGTTCCGCTTCTTCCTTCATTACTTGTGGTACAGGTGAGTCTCATTTTATTAATTTATGTTGTCAACTTTACTGACTTACATCAGTGGTTCTCAATCTTTGCAGGCCACAACCCCCCGTTGAAATAGTAAACAACGTAGGTAGACCAATCAGTAAAAAAAAGAAAAAAACGTAAAAAAAAGAAAAAAACACACACAAAAAGGCTATCTAATTTACACGTATGGGATTCACTTCACTGCAGGATACAGTCTAATGTTCAGCATCTCCCCATGCTGAATGGTATGAAATTTTAATTTCATATCACTATTATTGTGACAAAATAAATCGCGATTTACGCAATAATCAAAATCCATTATCGTGGGGCGGAACATTTAAAAAAAAATGCGGATCTACAAGCTCGCAACACGACACGTTGTGAGCGTGTAGATCGGCTATTTTTTGGCAAATACATTTCTTACAGCGTGAAAAAAAATAGTACAAAAGCACCTTTTACCAATTATAGAGGTTTTAAGTGGTAAACCGGATATGCAGCTCGGCAAATAAAAGGTGAATTGATCCCAGTGCATGACGGAGGACGATTTCACGATAAATGTAAAACTCAACGATACGATTATCGTGAGTGTTTTTTCTCGATAATATCGGCCACCAGAACTCACCAGGGACTTGCCCGTTTGGGCCAGTGAATTTAATGCCTTGAAAATAAAACAAGTAATAACGTTTATATCTAATTTCACATGTATTCCCTGTGGTACTGTTTTGTAATAATTTCGGTGAAATCGTCTCGTAATTACCGCTAAAATATAGCGTTGCGTGATCCCGATCAAAGACGGAGCAAGTTGCCTCCTGCGTGCTTGCGCACAGCAGCTGCAGTCACAGTTCCTTGCTCCACTAGAGATGGGAGTTATGGCTCTTTGAAGTGAGCCAGATCTCTAAGATCCGTTCGTTTCAAAGAGCCGTTCATTTACAAAAGGAACGGCTCCCTATACTGCGAACCGGATCCCATCGTTCATTTCAAAGAGCAGTTCAAAAAACTTAATTCGTTCGTGAACGCCCCATCTCTACGCTCCACGCATTCACATCCATGCGTTCGGCAGAGCAGCCAGCCTGCTACTGTAGAGCTCTGTTGATGCTGCTAACAGCTAAACAGCGTTAGCTTCTAGAGATTGTTGACAACGGAGCGCTGTTGCCCTGCTGTTCAGTATGTCCACCGCGGGTCAGAATCAGAAAGTAAAATAGACAAGTTATGTTCTTGAAGTTGGGGAAAGGTCCATTACTATACTGAAAGAAGACGCTGTCTAGTGAACGAGAGAGAGGGCAGTCCTGTGTGTGTGTGTGTGTGTGTGTGTGTGTGTGTGTGTGTGTGTGTGTGTGTGTGTGTGTGTGTGTGTGTGTGTGTGTGTGTGTGTGTGTGTGTGTGTGTGTGTGTGTGTGTGTGTGTGTGTGTGTGTGTGTGTGTGTGTGTGTGTGTAACTGTTGTAAATATTTAGAATCAACGTGTACTGTCACTGTGTAGCCTATTGAGAATATGTATATCAAATGAGAAGATGAGAATGGAGTGTCTCAGTGTCAGAGATGGTCCATCTCTGACATCTCAGATGGATGGATGAGGGACAGACAGCTAGCATGTAACACAACAGTGGGCACTAAGGAAGAGTGGGCACTTTGATGTCAAATTTGGCAATTATTGTTCTACATGTTAAAAAGTCAAATATTTGGAAAATGACCTTACGTAATGTAACACATAGGCATACATGATTAGAACATGATTGAATATTCCACAATTAAGGTCTAATATTTCTATAATTGCTGTCCTATCTTCTGTATAACTGACTAGCTGGAGCAGGAATGTATACACAGTTTATAAATATGATGCAATTATGCCAACATAAAACCTTAGCCTTGGATCAAGAATATCATAGATGTATTTTATTTACATTTTTATATCATCTATAAAATACAGCTTTGATAGCCTTGATCCTAGGCTAATTAACCCCAAATTAGGAGATCCTGGGAAGGCAGACAGACAGCTGTCAATCTGGGCTGGGGCCCTCCCCAGTTAAACAGGCTACAGCTGGTGTTAGGAGTAGGCCTATTTTTATGGGGGGATGATATTTTGAATGGCAAAAGGGACAGGACAGTACAGTTCACTGATACAACTTCTACTGAAAGGATTTAAACCACAGAAAGTTCAATGGCTTGTTTGGCATTGGGGTCCTATGTACTCAATTCATAACAAACAAAAAGAAGACGCTGGTATCGAGGATGAACGAGGATGCAAGTTTTGCGTGCACACGTGTGTCAGGGCCAGTGATCATCAAAATCCACTGGCCCGAGGGCCAGTAGTAAATTTCCCTTAATGTCTACCCACTGGGGGATGTGATCTCAGTCCACCTGGCTCTGCTCTGTTGTTCCATCTTCTGTCTTGTGTTTACTGAAGAACAGATCGTTCCTGTCGGGCACGGAAACCTTGTATGTCCAAAACCACTACTTTTTACATCGTGGAGAAAAACAAAACTAACGTGTTTCCCGATGGATCCAGTGTGGTGATTATTTAGTCACAAGTTCCTGTTCATATTTTTGTTATTGCGACCGACAGGTCGCAGTTACTATCAAAACCTCCACCGGCTGTCTGTCTGTCTGTCAGTCTGTCTGTCTGTCACACATCACACTTTTCCCCTACTCATATCTCCGCCACCGTTGCCCCGATCCATGCCAAACTTTGCACACACTCCTTGACTGCCAAACCACAACCTCCACCATTTCTCACATGGCCCTCTTCTAACCCACACAAAGCGGTACACAGTATCTCTAAAGTCATGTCATCAACATGGATCTATCCCATTTCCCATATATTCCTTCCTGATTGGCTACCATTGGCTGCCTTCTAAAGTTTTTGTCTGCGACCTGACGGTCGCTTATCTCCCGATTTAGGGAGTCTTACTGGTATTAACACTAGTCCTTGCCCGTTCAAACATATGTGCTCCAAATTATGTGCAGTTTGGGTTATTGGGTGTGCACAGTAGCCTATATATATGAGGGATTGAATGTTGGAGTCTCAGAAGTAATTAGTCCCCCCAGGAATCCGCGATCACGGAAATTTTCGCGGATATCAGAGCCTCCCGCGGATATCATAGCAGTCCGCAGAATAGCACAAACGAGGTGCAGAATATTACATTTTACATGTAGTTTTCTTCCCGGCCGCTAGATGTCGCGGTGATATAGACGGACAAGACTCACAGCCTAGCCGGTCCTCGTTGCCGGATACGGAAACGGAAATGGCTTTGTTTGCCGTGGCATGTATTCATGTGCTGTGTCTCGTGTGTGGTGACGATACCAGAGCGGATGGTGCTGATTTTTTATGGAACTAGGCACATCGTCTGACTGTTTGACTCACAGTGAGAAAGACGCACATGGAGTAATGGAGCGATTTCTCCGACCTCCGGCTACGATGCCGGGTCCAAGCCCTCAGAGTGAGCAGGGATATGTTATGCTGAAAGAGCTAAATCATACACAGAATTACAGGAGGAGAATAAAGTTCTTGATTACCGCCGCAACTCAACAATCAAAGACCACTTGGCTGCTTTCATCAGAAGAAAAAACAAGCAACGCCCGCAGACACAGTCTTAAAAAGACAAAAAGCCATCACAACAACCACAATCGCCAGCAAAACCGTGGCTGCAGAGGAACGAGAGAAGGTATGCTATCGTTTTAGTAATGTATTCTTGACTTGTGCTCCAGTGGTTTTCAACCGGTGGTCCTTAAGAGTTGGTAACCAAATGAACGCTATATATTTAACTCTGAGAGGGTAAAATGAAACCCATAAGCGTCCATTTGGTTTAATTACGGGTCCATTTGTTTTCATTTTACGCTCTCAAGAGTTAAATTGTTGTTAAACATCTGCATTCATTAATTTACAATAGCCTAAGTACACAATTAGAGAATGTATAAGAGTTGTTTTATCAACGTGTTGCCTGTTTATCTCTTCTATCTATGGCACCAACATCAAAACAATACAGCATAGAATTGTGAACAAAATGTTATCCAAACAATAACAAAATATTCTATGTTTTGGGTCTGAGTGAGAAGCTAAATGTCATTAAATAATGAATAAATATTGGACCTTGATATGAAAAAAGTATGAATTAGTCAAGGTAGATAAATAAATCATTTTAGTTTAGCTCCAATGTATAATCATTTAATTGTACTATTTGAAAAAAGTATCTATCAAAATGTGTACAATCAATGTATTGTGTTTTGTATTCTGTTTTGGTAGGCTTGTACATCAACAAACACACCACTGTCCAGGTCTGATGAGAAGTTTCTTGCAAAACAGAGTAGTGAATGGGGGAGGGAGCCATCCCTGGCCATACACAACTGCAAGAGAGGTAAGAGAGGTTCCCTTTCTTGATGTACCTTGCTCTTTACTGTACTCTGTTCTTGTTTTTATTTTATTTTTTCTCTGTAACTTTGTAAATAACCTTACACTGCTGCAACTGAATTTCCCCCTTGGGATAATAAAGGTCTCTCTCTCTCTCTCTCTCTCTCTCTCTCTCTCTCTCTCTCTCTCTCTCTCTCTCTCTCTCTCTCTCTCTCTCTCTCTCTCTCTCTGATTCAGAAGGATGCTGCGTGCTCAACATAATGGTGTCTCCGCTCATCAAGGATGAATCTGGTGAAATCTGCAGCTATCTGGTTGACACTGTTTTCTTAGACAAATGCAATCATTCAACAGTGGCAAATGCGGCAGTCAATGCTCTAAATGACTTTGGAGTGAAACAAGAGGATGTGATTTCTGTCTGCCCTCAAATCCCTGTTTCCCAATTCCATCCACGGGACATGCCTGGCACATATAAATAAATCTTCCCAAGAGGGACAAAGAGAATATTGATGTTGATTATTTGATAACCACAATGTTTCACAGTGTTTTGGTATTGCAATTCATTTTATAAGTTCATTTCTACTTCATTATTACATAAAAAATTATGTTTGCTTCATAACTGGTAATTTTACGTAGTTTTTTAATGCCCGCGGAATATTAACTTTCAAGCCGCGGAATCAAGAATTGCTCTCCGCAGAATCAGGATTGTTCACCGCGGAATCAGAACTTTTTCTCCGCGGATTCCTGGGGGGACTAAGTAATGGTGGAGAACCCAGACGTATCAGTGATGTCAGTCATCTCCAAATGTGGGCACTGTTTAGTATCAGTGATGTCAGTATACCATGAGAAATGTCGCAGCTGGTCTGTCTGTCCGCCCGTCCGTCCGTCCGTCCGTCCGTCCGTCCGTCCGTCAGTCATTCATTCAGTAAACATTTGTACAGTGTATTGGTTCCCTCATCACTGTGACTGTAATCAGGGTTCCCGCGGGTCCTTAAAAAGTCTTAAATTGTCTTAAATAAAAAATCGTGAATTTAAGGTCTTAAAAGGTCTTAAATTTGACCGTAGGCATTAAATTTGAAGATGATGTTTTTAAGGCTCATGGGACAATTAAGCCATAAACATTTGTACGTATTCATTTGATTCGTTTATTTGATTTATTAATATTAGACGACGAGAGACCGCTAACAGGCTGAAGCGAGCAGCAGTCAGTGGGAAGAGGAGCTTGCTTGTTGTTCTCGGCTCCGCCCGTTTTGTCAGTACTGTGGTGATGTATGTGGATGGAGAAGAGGGTAGTTTTGTTTTTTAACAAAACAAGCGCTCCTTTTCCCTAGCCTCCCGTCACATCAACTGCCCTCCCTAGTTATGTAGTGCTCTCACACTGTATGTGAGTGAGCACAGATGAGAGCATACAAGTAAACACATTTGGCGTGTAGTGGAGTTGTGCTTGTGGGCTGTGGATGGACTTCTTAAAAAGTTTTAGATTAAGACAATTCGCGATGCGGCCGTGCGCGATTCTGCATTGATGCGGGGACGCCGGGGATGTAACATAATCGATGTTTGTTGATTTTCCTCAACCATGAGGAATTAGCTAGCCTAGCTACATGCTAAGGCTATATTGTCACATTCCTTCTTCTGCCTGTGAGACCGAATGAAGCTGACAGTCATAAAGTCATTAGTCAGCCCGTTTTCAAAGAGGAGAATCCACCAATCATCTGTGATTTACAACAGCTGTTGTACCGAGCGTTTTTACGTTCTACTCGCTCATCAATACACCGTGTATCCCTTCTCCTCTCCCGACTTGAGTCCCGTTCACTCAGTAATATAATAATTTAACTCAGTGACCAGGGTTGCCAACATTAGACAGTCAGAATTCAGGAGATTTTTTTTTTGGGGGGGGGGGGGGGGGGGCATATGGAACTCTGATTTTGATAATTTTATTATACTTGCTTTACTTGCATTGGAAAAGGATGGGTACAATTTCTGCAATTAAAACCCCAGAAGTAGGTGTACAGAATTAGATTTTATAACTGAAGCAATGTAAGACCCATATGTATAGGCCTGCTAATATTCACTACTTAAGTGGATATCTCACTATGATTACATGCACTGCCCACACCCTTAAGCAGGTGATCTGGGTCCTCCCCCAGAACTTTTTGAACATAGTAGATTTCATTTCCTTTGTTCTGGTGATCTCAGACTGTCTGAGATTAACATTGAGTGGTGGCATTCTCAGCTGTGATATATGCCTGTCTTCTAAGACAAGTCCCTAACTTGGCTATTTGGATCTGTATATCATAGGCTTTATTATATTTTTATTGTATATTAATATTTAATTTAATTTTTTCCCAACATTTTGCTGTTTGTATGTATGAGTCAGTAAATACAGCATCTTGTAGTTGTAATTCACTGCAGAAGCTGGGTTTATGGTTTCAAAAGACAATATTGTGCATCTCCAATTCTGAATAATGGTGACAGGCCACGGTGGTCTGCTGACCCACCTGCTGTCCGAATACACACCCGATCCCCAAGTTATCATCCCATAGATTGAGCTCTAAGCAATACAGGTCTGTTCGCCCTCCCAGCCGTTCGCCCTGGGTGTCTATCCAGCGTAATGATAATCGGGGGTGAAATTATTTACTATTCTGTCCCTATCGTGACATAACTCGGACGGCGCTGAGTCGGCTCATGCGACCTTCACAACGCTCGACATGGCTACTCGCTTGCTTTAGCTTCGCTCGGCAGTGTCTCACGTGGATCAAGGTCGCCTGAGATGGCGCGCCTCCGTCATCTCCACCGTCAGCGCGGTGAGCGCGAGGTAGGGCGAACGGCCCGGGAGGGCGATTTGGGTCTTAAATTACATTTGTTGAGGTCTTAAAAAGGTCTTAAAAAGTCTTAAATTTTACTTTTAAAATGGTGCAGGAACCCTGTGTAAGGCCTCGTGTGGCCTCATGTGGTTCCAAAATGTGGTTCAAACTATAAATGTTTGAACCACATTTATAAATGTTTATAATTATTCACAATGCGTGGCATCACAACACGTTGTGAGCTTGTAGATCTGCTTCCCCCCCCCCCACGCTACCTTTGTGTGACACTCTTGTAAACAGGGCTTTCATTTATGAAAAACATATTAAAAGAAAGTTTGTAAAACGTGAGATAAAAGTTTTCCTGGTGACTGCAGCATTAAGGGACGTGCGGCGTGGAGCAGATGGCTCTTCGGGCTCCGCGGCGCCAAAGCAATAACGCTCTGGCAGCGTGTCGCACTGCTCCTCTCAGCAGACTGTCTGTAAGAACCATCAGTAACCTGAAATATTTAGCACGTCCTCTGTTCCTGTTTGCTTCATATCCTCCCCCTGTTGAGTTAGAGTAGTCCACACTTGGAATGGGACAATACGCGATATAATCGTTTATTGTGATAAAAAAAAACACTCGCGATAATCTTATCGTGGAGATTTAATTTATCGTGATATCGTCCTCCGTCATGCACTGGGGTCAATTCACCTTTTGCTGCATATCCGGTAGCACTTAAAGGGCCACTTCACCTCTGGGACAACCCTATCTTATTTTATTGTTGTTTGGGACACGATCAACACAATCCTGAGTTATTTTTTGTGTTCAGTCTGTTTTTTTTAGATATTTTAGTATTCAGCATGTACTGGTGATGCGTTTTGCATCATCCAGTGATGCGTTTTGCATCATATGATGCAAAATGAATTCTCCCACCTGGCCCCCAAACAGTGGAATACACTCCCTGTCGCACTTAGAACAACAGACTCACTCCCCCCTAGCTTCCGCCATGGCCTGAAGACTCACCTCTTCAGACTCCACCTTAGCCCATAGCACTTACCGTAGCACTCGCCTACCCTCAATGACCATATATGTAATTTAGATGGCATTTTTATATTTGGCGTTTTTCTATTCACTGAACAGGCGCTTGGTCTACTACTTACTACCTACTACTTCAATGCATTTGATGTTGATACCTTGCTATTTATTGTAAATCGCTCTGGATTAAGAGTGTCTGCTAAATTGTAAATTGGACCCCCATCTGAATTTTTTTTTTGTGCCAGGGACTTTGTGTACTTTGTGTACAATATTTTCGGTATATCTTTCTGAAATGTAAAAAAAAAAAGATAAAAACATAGCCAACTTGCTTGGCCGGGCACTGTCTTCTACTACAGGCACCTTTTAGTCGCTCTTTCCAAAGCCCGTTGCTCAACACAATCCTCCTCTTAGCTTTGTTTGTTTTGGAGTGGTTGCAAGAAGGCTAAAAACCTCAACTCTATATCAAGGAATCAATAACTAACAGCCAGTCAACACGTGGACACGCACAAGATCGATGTCCTGTCAATAACCTTTAGATTAGGCCTGCAAATGGTGCTGAGATAAGCATTATAATTAGCCTATTTGATTCCCATTTAGATTTCAATTTCAGATTAGCCACGCTAAAATGGACTTCAGGCTCGGTTCACTCGTTAAAACGCAGTTATGGATTCCTTGATATAGATTTAGCCTGAGTTGAGGTTTTTAGCCATCTTGCAACCATTCCAAAGCAAACAAGCGTGATAGTGGATGTTAGCGGCATTCAGGCAAGTCCCTGGCCCAAGGCACTTTGACCCCCAAAATATATTTACTATTCTGTCCCCCTTGGTTTACAACTCCAAGCACGCAGAGTCGGCTCGAGCGACCTTCGCAAAGCTCGACACGGAGACACGCTCGCTTTAGCTTGCTCGGCGGTGTCTCACGTGGCTCAAGGTCGCTTGAGACGGTGCGCCTCCACCGCATTTGAAGGAAAAGTAGTCGGTGTCCATAGCCGTTTTCCAATCCGAAGGGTTTGCACTTTGAAGTGCGCATTTGAAGGGCTATGACGTCACTGGTCACAGATATACAAGCTCACAATGCGTCGCAACGCAACGCATTGTGAGCTTGTAGATTGCTATTTGGCGCGGCCCAGTGACGTCATAGCCCTTCATATGCGCACTTCAAAGTGCGAACCCTTCGGATTGGAAAACGGCTCATGTCTCGCATTCAGCCAATGAGAGTGAAGGGAGAGAGCGAATGTCGCTACGATTCACTAGTATGCCACTGCTGTACATTTATTGTGTCTTTGTGTTCATTGGCTGACTGCTGTGTCAATCTCAGTCCCTCCAGTTCCTTCCTGCCTCCTGGATTGGTCCGCCTGGCCAACAAGCAGATCAACTGGCAGCTGGTGCTAGCAAGGTAGGGTGCAATGTATGCACGAACGCACACACACACACACACGCACGCACAAACGCACACACTCACACACAGCATCATGACATATATGAGATTCCAGGAGATAGTAAAAATGTAATTCGGATTTATCAAATGTTCGGGAAATGTTTGGGTGTACATAGTTTTTAGTTACTGATTTTGTCATTGAAAACACTGTCCCAAAACTTGTGTAACATTACGTGTAATACCATATGGGCCATGTGGGCGGCCTAATACTGTGTATAGGCTACGGGAAGGCAAATGGCAAAAATAATAGATCTACAAGCTGAGAACACGTTGCACCTGGTTCCTTTTTTTATCTGGTAGATCTGTTCTTTTTTTCTTTCTTTTTTTTTTTTTTTGTCACGTTACTCGCGTTAGTCGCGTACCACCTTGGCTCGAGTCACAGGAGTAAAAATGTGTGAGGACCCTGTCTGTACTTTGGGCTTTAACCCATTTAGAACGGGTACACATTATTGTGTATCATTATTTTATGCTTTAACTATTGAAAAATAGCAGATCTACAAGCTCGCAGAGCGCTGTGAGCTCGTATATCTGCTATTTTTCACTGGTTAAAGCGTTCAATAATTCTAGGCCTAAATTGTAAGCCCCTCCTCCCCAGCCGTTCATTTAATTGTACTGATTAAAGCACAACAAACAAAACACACATTCAGCTTTTAATGGCTTATTGATTCAGTCTAGTGTAAGATGGAGTTAAAGGTTATTGATTGGTTGTAGTGTAAGACGGACTTAAAGGAAGTCAGATTGATGCAGCCAAGATGTTTCATTTAGACCCTTATAATCCACCTTTCCTAATGCTCGGAACACGTTATTCCAACATTTCCTAATGTTCGGAACACGTTATTCCAACATTTCCTAATGTTCGGAACACATTATTCCAACATTTCCTAATGCTCGGAACACGTTATTCCAACATTTCCTAATGCTCGGAACCTATTTCTGCCTATTTCTTATATTTATTTTACAATTTGGCTAATTTTTGAACTTAGAACTAGGATTTCTAAATACCCTAGGCTACAGACACCCATTTAATTATATTTATATCACTGGGACCCCAATTTATATTAAATGTTAAAATACTAGAGTACAAATGGAACGGGTCCATTTGGTTCCATTTGTTCACCGAGTTAGACCCATAAAGTTGTATTTGGTTCCTAACTATCATTTATCTGGGGACCCCCTGGAACTCCCTCAAGGACCCAGGACCCCACTTTGAGAACCACTAGTGAAAATTGTTTTTAGCTGTTCCAGGTTTAACTGATAATAAATCTTTACAGTGTTTATCTTACACAATACATTAAAAAAACGAATTAAACTATCTAAACTAATATAGCAACTTAAGTAGAAGAAGTACATTATTTTAACATGGACTCCAATGGAGGCACATCCCCGAGACCCCAGGACCATGACATGAATGAGTCTCTGGGCGACTTGAATGAGTTTTTGATGCGGGATGCGCACGTAATGACATCACTAAATCTTGTTTTTTCAAATTGACTAGAATATGTTGACAAAATATTTCTCAAATCATAAAAAAATAAAAAAATAAATCTCAAAACAGTATGACAATACATATGGTTACACATTATCTTTTCACAGACTCATCCCTTACGTTCTTCCTTCCTTCTCGCCCTGTGCCATTTGTAACTTTTAACGTGTTTTATGGCGGCTGGTGTTACAGTACATCCATGCATCACAACAACAATAATGAGCTCGTACATCTTGGAAACTCACAGGAGGTAAAACGGAATGAATCGACTTGAGAAAAAAAAAACTAAATTATCGACCCTCCCTCTGTTTCCTCTATCTCTCTCTCTCTCTCTCTCTCTCTCTCTCTCTCTCTCTCTCTCTCTCTCTCCCCCACAGTAATGGCAAACTGTTGGCAGTCGTTCAAGACCAATGCGTGGAGATTAGGTAACTATCGAACTCTATCTCGCTGTGTGTGTGTGTGTGTGTGTGTGTGTGTGTGTGTGTGTGTGTGTGTGTCTGTGTGTGTGTGTGTGTGTGTGTGTGTGTGTGTGTGTGTGTGTGTGTGTGTGTGCGCGTGTGCGCGCATGCGCATGCACGTGTTAATTAATGGGGTGATTTATAACTTCCTCCATTAAAAAGGGCTGCAGTCTTAGCTTGTGATTGGAGAATGGGCATGGAGGTGTGTGCGTGCACGTGTGCACACAGAGGGGGGGTTTGGACAGGCTGTGTGTTAGAGTGCGCGCGCGTGTGTGTGTGTGTGTGTGTGTGTGTGTGTGTGTGTGCGTGCGTGCACGCTTTTGTGTGGGTGTACACATCTCTCTCAGTGTGTTTTCAGTGGGCTCACACATAGAGCCCAGTAATGTAGTTGTTTACAGATGCATCTCTATTAGTCCTGTGTGTGGGAGGTAGAGATGGCAGAGCACATGGGCTGCATCCCAGATCTCTTAGCCTGATGCTTATAGGTCTGTCACGATTATTACATAATAGTCTAATCGCAAGTGTGTGTGTGTGTGTGTGTGTGTGTGTGTGTGTGTGTGTGTGTGTGTGTGTGTGTGTGTGTGTGTGTGTGTGTGTGTGTGTGTGTGTGTGTGTGTGTGTGTGTGTATGCGCGTGCACGTGTGCGCACGTGTGTTTTTGTGTGGATGTACACATCTCAGTGTGTTTTCATTGCGCTCACACATAGACCAGATTAATGTAGTTTGTGAGCTCGTAGATCGGCTATTTCCATTATAATTGTATCCACAATTTTCCAACGTCACATCGTGCATTGCGAAGAAAGTGTGCGTCAGTTTCCGGCGCCGTAGCCGAGTGTGATCTACAAGCTCACAATGGTTGGATCTGCGACGCGACGTGAGCTTGTATGTTAGCTTTTCTCCGGAAGTGTCCCACACATAATTCTACAGTAAATTACCGCGGAAACAGGTGGATAAAGAATAAAGTTGTTAGATATGCCAGTCATTCCTTTGTATATCTGCCATGTGCAACTTCAAAGCCAAACAGAAATGTAATTTGTATTCAGCGACTAAAAAAACACAATTAAATCGTTAATTTATTTGTGTGACAATTAATCGTTGTGTAAAATGTCATCATCGTGGCTGATTGATGCTCACTCCTACCAGTAGAGCGGTGGGTTTCAGCCGGTGGTCCGGGGACCACCAGTGGTCATCGTGAGCTTGTAGATCGGCTATTTGAACACATTCTCTGCCAGCTAATCAAAAATCATATTTCGGATCGGACTGCTGAACTTTTTTTCCCTTTTAACGTGGGCGCGTGCGTGTCCATCGTGCACGATCGTGCACGGATCATGCACCTCGCGCGTGCATGCCGTTCACAGCTTTCAAAAAAAAAAAAAGAAAGGAAAAAAAAGAATCTGCTTGGATCTGTTTCCTGCTCGCATCTCAAGTGAGGCAAAACACAAATTTAATTTCTAGAGCTAGAGAGGGCAGAGGGGGAGAGAGAGGGGGAGAGCATACACATACACATGAGCGTGTATTGACTGAGACAAATAAAAAGTATTGTGAGTTATTATTTTTTTCTGCGAACTTATCCAATTTCCTCTTTACACAGGAACAAAAGAAATAGTCTCCAGTCAGCACCGGGGCCTAATGACAAAACGTAATCCATTAAAGAAAATAACATTGAAATAGAAATCAATAGCAATACACCTGGTGTTTTATATACACCACACACTGTATGGCCTCCAGAGAATCACAGGAAGCTAATCTTCTGCGCTATGAGGCTTTGACTCGATAAACGCGTTAAGGCCGGGATTAATGGGTTAAGCTTTATTATTACATTTTAAACATTATTTTATGCTTTGGCTATTGAAAAAATAGCAGATCAACAAGCTCACAAGCTACAAGCTTGTAGATCTGCTATTTTTGAAAAAATAAAATTAGAGCTTCTATAAATGTCTTCTAAATCATTGGTTCCCCCCCCCCCCCCCCCCAGAAGCAGAGATTTGAGTTACAAAAGTTTCCTTTGAAAAATACATGTTCAAAGATTTGCACACATTTTCAAGATTTTTCAAAAATAGCAGATCTACAAGCTCTTATATCTGTAATTTTTTTCAATAGCTTGAGTATGACATCATTCCAGGTCTGTAGGGGTTAAAACACAACACCGCTGATCTGCTTTTACATCCATCAACGGACGGATGTGTGTTTCGTGTCGGCACCAAAACATGAATGTCTAAGCTCGTCTGTCAGATGTAAAAAGGGTCCCTCCATGAAAAACGAAAAAATAAATAAAAATAAAAATAAAAAAAACACTTGGAAACCGCTGATCTACAGTATATCACCAGTAAGATGCCTCAGGGCGACATGCAATGACAGTGAGGTATATCGGGCCAGTTACCCATATATGGAGACCACATCGGCCACATACCACACTAACAGAATCCATATTTGGCCAAGATAGATGGCCAAGACAGCCCATTATCTGTGCAGCTGGTTCTACAGACTGGGATCTCTATGTATGGGCATAAAAGGGTATGATGTCAGATGTCATAGACATCATAGGACTTTCACATAACGAATAACTGAGTAAGCATGTTCGGGCTCTCACAGCATTATTATCTCCATATATGGGTACCAGGGGTCATCATGGGACTTCATTCCCATATGAAGTCATGTTAGATACTTCATATGGGATTAATATTGATGACATCAGGGAACTCCATATATGGGCATAAAAAAGTGATTCAGTATTGAATATTGTAAAGCTTAACTGTGTGTGTGTGTGTGTGTGTGTGTGTGTGTGTGTGTGTGTGTGTGTGTGTGTGTGTGTGTGTGTGTGTGTCTCTCTCTACAGGTCTATGAGGGATGACTTTCAGTCGATCATTGGGAAGTGTCAAGGTGAGATCACAAGCACACAGCCAGTCTGAAACGTCAAACAGCATGTGGTTACAGTCAGACATTACTGCCAAAAGGACGTCAAACATCATGTGGTTACAGTCAGACATTACAGCTAAAAGGATGTCAAACAGCACATGGTTACAGTCAGACATTACAGCTAAAAGGATGACACCAAACAAGTCCTGTCAATTCAACATAGCCTGCAACACTGAAAATCCACCCACTTTCATTTACCTGGTGCTACTTGCAACAGGTAAATGAAAACATAGCCTATACTTACCTCCCACTGATCTTTCTATTGTAAATACCATCTCAAATTGAGAGTAAAGCGCCTTCCAGACGGATCAGCGGGGACCGTGCCGCAGTGAGACACAAACACACTCGCTCAGCGAGTAAACACCGCGCGGTATTTCACAAAGATGACCACAATCCAGCTCTCGCCGCCCGTGAGTGCATGTGCGAAACTACGAACGAGCACGAGCACAGGGATTTCACGGGACCGTGCCCGCTTGCCTCGCTGCCCCTAAACTTCTCAGCGCTGCCAAAATAACCCTCTTGTTGAAAATGAATCACTAGGACGCGGCAACCGCGTACCGTCTGAAAGGCGCTTAAAGGACAACTCCGCCCTAAATCACTTCTAGGCTAATTTTTCTACATATATTCATCCCAAAAGACTGTTGTCCAGTTTCCCCAGCACAACACCGCAGCTGTCATAGCATAGAGTGGAGCCTATAAGCCTATCGCTTTTACACTATTTGTTGTGCAACGTGATTTTCATTTTCGTTAATGTGTTACTAGTTGTCCTTAGAAACACATCCATGCCTTGGTTGTCCCACACAAGCCACCACAATCTCATAAATAATGTTTTGGGGTGAGCAAAGTGCCAATCAAAGTGACTGGACTGGCTAATCACAGGGCATCTTTTCCGGGACTTGGCAAAACACATAAAAGCATGACATCTATTTAGCAGAGTGTGAAGGCTTGTGTGGGAAAACGATGACATGGATGTGTTTGTAATGACAACTAGTACCACATTCATGAAAAATAAAAACACTTTTGACCACCAACAAATAGTGTAAAAGCGATAGGCTTATTAGGCTCCAATCTATGCTATGAGAGTTGCTGGGTTCTGGTGGGGAAACTGGACAATAGGGGCATTTCTGCCTAATAGACCCCATGGACAGTCTTTTTGGATCAATATAAGTAGGAAAATGAGCCAGGGCAGAGTTGTCCTTTAATACTTTTCAGAAGTTGTGAGTGACATCATTTTGTAGTTGAACCGGACCCTTTTGGACGAAAGGTTTGGTGTTCGGGGATGGTATGGACAGGCCTTTATTTGGCCAAGATGTTGTGACTTCCCCAACCAAATTAAACCCGGCTCTAAAAGTACAGTATGCATCAGCCCTTGATGAGTCTCCGAGAGCCATTATTGAGCGTACTGTGGAGGCTAATTGAAATGCGTAGAGAGAGCGACGCGCGGATAATCACCCTCATCCCCCTCCACCTCCAGTCATTAAACACAGCCTCTCAGCACCGGCTGATAAAAGTAAATGTCCCTGATGGGTTTGATACGCTGTGGAAATGACCTGCTGTTGGTTTTAATTGCTCAATCCCAGCTCCTCTGAACCCAAACACACCGCTAAATAAACCAAATGATGATGATGATAATAATGGCCTGATTTAGAAAGCATTTTAACCACTTTGAACCATTATTTGACACTTTAGCTATAAAAAATCACACCCGTGTGAACTGAGCGGTGGTTCCCCCCCCCCCCCCCCCCCCCCCCTGTGTGTGTGTGTGTGTGTGTGTGTGTGTGTGTGTGTGTGTGTGTGTGTGTGTGTGTGTGTGTGTGTGTGTGTGTGCATGTGTGTGTGTGTGTGCCTGGTCTGGCCTGGCCTGAACAACAGCGCCCCTCCCTTAACATGTGTGGTCAGAAAAGGTTACTGCAGGCTACAGACAGACAGACAGACACGCAGACAGACAGACAGACAGACCCACACACACGGCCACGTATAGGAGCGTTGTGACCACCGCTCAAAAAAAAAAAAAAAAAAAAAAACGGCAGATATACAAGCTCGTAGTTTGTGCCACCCTATGAGCTTGTAGATCTGCTGTTTTTTTTTTTAATTCATGAAAATGCATGCAAATCTTTTTTTTAAAGCTAACATTTGTAACTCCAATCTTTGGTTGTGGGTGGTCTCTGGAACAAAATATTTTGAGATGGTGGTCGGTATACTTTTGGGGTCCTTGACATGAAAACATTTGAGGACTACAGATGTCGGTAATAAAAGTGTGAGATTTTTCTCAAGGCTTTTCAGAGTTTATGGATTGCTGTACACCAGTTTGACGGCCAAGGGCGAAAAGTGCCATCTGTCTTGGATTCTGTTAGTTGTGGATCTCCACAGGGCATCATCTGGGATACAATCCCTTTATGCCCATATATGTAGATCCCTAGCATAATCCCTTTTATGCCTATATATGGAGATCCCTGCTATAAGTACAGTATCTGACATCATTGTGATGTCACCTGTTTATGCCCATATATGGAGATCCCTGCTCTGAGTATCTGACACCTGCTCTGAGTATCTGACACCTGTGATGTCACAGTAATGTGTCCATAGTGTCCACCATAGTGTCAGGCGTTACCCATCCATCCAGACTTCCGGACAGACGGACAAGCTGTGACGGTTCTGAAAGTAATCTGCAAAATGCCTAAACTTGAAAATCTTGTATCAGTTCTTGTTGTCCGTAAATAACTCTAAAAACAGTGTACACCGTACATAGTCTGTTAACACCTGGATAACACGTTCCCACAAGTGTTAAAGATTCCTGCCCGTGAAGTGCAGCGGCCATGTTAACACGTTACCTGACGAGTTAACTGGTGAGCATACTCTATGTCTATATGATTTATTTACTTATTTTGCAGCACAGGAGGACATCATAGCCAAACAGCATGGCAATGTCAATCATTTTGCAACATACAGTGACGGTGTCAAAGCATTTGGCAACATACAGTAACGGGGTCAAAGCATTTGGCAAAAACAAACAAATACTTGAGTAGCAGGGCCGTATTAATGTCAAACTGGGCCCTAGGCACAGGCCGGTTTTCTGGTGTAGCACTAAATCTGTTCTTGAGAGATACATGTCGGCTATTTGAAAATAGCAGATCTACAAGCACACAATGCATCTCAATGTGACGCTTCTCAACAGTTCTCAGTTTTGTCTTTCAAAAAAACATGAGTGCATTTTGGGGCCCCCCCCCATGCCTGTGCAGAAAAACGGCCCTGTTGAGTAGGCTACGTGACAAATGTATCAGCCTTATTACACGATGAATTGCAGCCTACTGTCTTTTGCTCTAGCATACTGTTCAATTATTTGGTACACATTTATTTTGTGTTCCTTCTCTCATCTACAAAATGCCTAAATTTGACAATCTTGTATGTTGTCCGTAAATAACTCTTCAGTTGTCTCAGGGTAGAGAAACTGCGCTCCGCTGAGGCACTCGCGATAGGTATGTGCAAATGACTACAGGGCAATTGCACCCTTTGCCCCCCCATAGAATCGCCTATGGCACCCTTCTATGCTTCCATGCCCAAATCGGTGTTCAAAGAGTTAGTGTAGTTGCTTGTTTGGGCTGACTTCCACATCTTTGTTTTATTATTTAAACCAGTGTTTGCGGCGCGCTGTAAGCTTGTAGATCGTCTATTTCTCTCGCAGAATCTGGCAACACTAATGTTTTATAGTGTGTGGAGCTGTAGCCGTTCCTCTCCTCTTCTCTCCTCCCCTCCTCCTCTCTCTCTCTCTCTCTCTCTCTCTCTCTTCTCATTCCATTTCATCTCCTTCTTTTCATTTCATTTTACTTCATTTCATTTCACACAGATTTGTCCTAATGGGTTTTGCTGTGATCCTGTCTTTAATGGCATTTGCTTTTAATGGAGGGGTGTTGCGCGTGTGCGTGTACACGCATACATATCTTCTTCCCCCCCCCTCTCTCTCTCTCTCTCTCTCTCTCCCTCTCTCTATTGTAGTGGTGGTCATATCGTGTCCATTATTCATAAGTTTGGAGCTCTGATAAATGCGTCCTCGAGGCTTTTCTCAATAAAGTCTTCTATCAGCGTGTCAGGGTGATATTCTCACACCCCCACCTCCCCCCTAAAGCCCCCTCGAAGCCCCCCACCTCGCCCCCTCAAAAGCCCCCCACCCCCCAACCCTCTGCCAGCAACACCATCATACTCACAGGAAAATCCATCTATGTGTAAATGGCGACTCTCGGCTGCAAAACAACCTATGGCACTCATAATGGAGAGACACACACAGTGGCGTCAGTTCAGCAAAAGCTAGGGTATGGCAAAGATGGGAGTCCTCATGGAAAATAGGCATTACATTTTGGATAACACGGTTCTATTGTGAAAATAGCAGATCTACATGCTCACAACGCCTCGCGCTGCGAGGTGTTTTTTTGTCAGTTTTTTACGCAGGTTTCTACGGTTTCTTGGGCTGGATATGGCAGCCTGGAATGGTTTTTCAAGTGCAGCTAAACTTAGTTAGTAAACGTGCCACAATTAACAATAATGCATTGCACCTGTACAGCTGACCTGCGGAACCTTGGAATATACCATTTTGTCAAGCTGGGGAGAATACAAGTGTGGAGAATATAATTATAATACATGTTAAAGTGACCGACCGACTGACCTCCCTCCCTCCCTCATGTCACCAGTCTTTCACATCGGAGGAAAGCCTGCTATTCGTTTACAACGGTCCGGTCTAGGCTTGAACTAAACCAGAAACAAGTGGGGGGGGGGGGGGGGAAGCTTTTTTTTTTAAATATCCGATTTACCAGCTCACAACGTGTCAAAAGCAGTGCATCGATTTACCAAAAAATCACACCTAGCGTGAAGTGAGCAGTGCTATTTTGGCCAATGCTACCCTGTGCGTACAACACACTTTGAGTGCTTTTTGCCAAGATGTAGTCCAGATGTAGGCCAGATGTAGATCAGATGTAGACCAGATGCAGGCCAAATGCAGGCCAGATGTAGACCATATGTAGACTAGATTTAGACCAGATGCAGGCCAAATGCAGGCCAGATGTAGACGAGATGTAGGCCATATGCAGATGTAGACCAGTGGAAGGCCACGCTTTAGAACCCGAACAAAGTCAGATGCCAGAAAAAGCCAGCTTAAAACAAAACAAAACAAGTAAAAAACAGAAGAAAGAAGGTTTCTGCCCTGCAGTAAAGACATTGATGTTTTCCTGTGGAGTTTAAATGATGGCAGGCCTTAACATTTGGAGAGCTATTATTTTACCCAGCGGGTGTCTGTTGCATTCTCTCTCTCTCTCTCTCTCTCTCTCTCTCTCTCTCTCCCTCCAGTGGATTGAGATTTAAGTGGCATTCTCTGGGAAAATGTGTACATTACGTTTAGGGCATAAACGCGCGCGCACACACACACACACACACACACACACACACACGCACACACACTCACATAGCCACACACACACGTGCACACGCACACACGCACCTCTGTTAGAAAACCCTTCGGACAGAAGTTGAAACGTGTACAGTAGAGAAATAACAAGAGCAGCAATCACATGGATAACAGCCAGAGACCAAAACCTCTTATCTGGAGAAAATACTGAATAAACCCAGATGAACTTCTCTGTCTATTCGTCTCTCATTTTCTCTCTCGCTCTCTCAACACCCACATCCGTGGCCCACCAGGGGGCAGCGAAGAAGGCATTTCCTCTGACCTCATATATAGCTAGCGGCTGGGCTTCAATAAGCGGCAGGAGTCAACCTACCGTATCAACAGAAAGAGCACGACTCACCCCATCATGACTTTATGTCTTCAATAGATGTGAGGCCCACGCTTTACTGCTTAGTGTTTTAGTTGTGTCATTGGCCTAATGTATAAATGTGACCCCCCCCACACACACACGCACTCCCAAAAGAATTGTCGTTTGAACCAAAGGCTTGCATCCCATAAAGCTTGATACTGAAGTTGGATTATTCCTTTTCTCGTTCCTGTTCATTTTCTTTCATATCGTCACTTTCGGGCAGAAACCTCGTATCTCCAAGTTTCAAATTTCTACGTTCTTTCTCAAAGTAAAGCCCTGCTTCATCATACAAGGCCATCGCACAAAAGTAGTGAAAACAGCAGATCTACAAGCTAGGGCTGACCCAAAAAATTCGAATATTCGAAGCTTCGTTCGAAGGCACGGTATTCGAATTTGAAAAATAAATTCGAATAATCGGCCGCGGCCGTTTGTCCTTTGGGGGGGCCGCGTGCCTTAGCTTGCATGCGCCTCGCTCCACTCTAGCGTGATAGCGTCACCCCCTCCTCCTCTCGTTTGGCACCGAAATGTGTGAAACCAATGTCTGAGTAACATCACCCAATGCAACTATGCGATGCAGTCACACATTTCGTTATCAAACCATTGTCGGTGTAACATGATCCATGCATGCGTTTGCTGTCTTCCACTCGCTGACAGACACACAACTCAACGCAAGGAAACAAACAGCGAAAATTGGATTTTACAAAACGGACCCCGTCAGCGTCGATCCCGTTTTAAAGAGGAAAAAATTGCTTAAAACCCAACTTGCTAGGGTTACGTTGTCGTGGTGTTGATGAAGTTTATATCGGATCTGCTGCAAGCTCAATAGTCGCGCCCGCATAGAGTAGGCTACGTTGTCTGAGCCTGACCATCAGCTTTCGGTTGATGAGTGTGGAACTTTAATTCAGACACAGTGCAGTGCAATTATTTACTATAAAATCTACTATTACATTAGCGTGTACAACACCTTGGGACTTGGGAGTTAATCTGTTTGTTATATAGGGCTCGAGTCGCGCTGCAGTGTTTGCTGTTGCAGCCGCGCTTTGTTACATTACTGACGTGATGTGATTATGTCAATCCTACTTGTCCTGCAAAAACACCTTTCTTTAATGTAGAAAACATTCGTATCTTCTTCTTCCTCGTTGTATTGTTGTACTATTTAATGAAAATAAGGATCATTATTATGAGGAAAAAACTGGTGTGTTTTCCCTTTTAAAATTGTGTAAATCGCGCATTTTTAAACACATTTCCTTAACGGTTATCACTTATGTAACCGATAAACTTTTGCTCCCTAGAACCCCCCCCCCCCCCCCCGGTCGCCGTCATCGAAGCTTCGAAGTTCGAAAGAAAGCTTCGATTAAGCTTCGATTATGAAAAAAGTAATCGAAGGTCAGCCCTACTACAAGCACACAACGGTTCGGGTCTCGGGTTATCGGGTCCTGGAAGACCCGTGCTACGCTCTAGTTTGTAACTCAAATATTTGCTTTTGGGGGGTCCCTGCATGGAACAACATATTTTGAGATCTGTGGCCAAATACATGTGTAATTCTGGGGGTCCTTGACATGAAGTGTTTGAGAACGATGAAGGATTTAGTAGAATCTGGTCAAAAATATTCCAAGACTGGCCCACATTTTCACGATTTTCCAAAGATAGCAGATCTACAAGCTTGTAGATCTGCTATTTTTGAATAGTTGTAAGCATAAAATAATGGTTAAAGTGGTTCAAATCTAACATGACAAGTAGGGGTGGATATTGGCAAAAATCTCGCGCAGGCCAGGATTACCACCTCTGAGGGCCCCTGGGCACTGAAGCTCCAAGGGCCCCCCTCTGTGTACGTGCTACAGGGCTCCAGACTAACCGCTTTCAATATTTTAAAAAGTAACTTAACGATATCAGCAGCCAGTGAACACACTTAAGACAATAACAGTCTGAGGTAAGAAACAGTGGCCACTGACAATCAAAATAAATAACAATGTACTATTATAGTACTACTATATGGTCAAAACAAGACATATCCTTCCCCCAAAAAATGACAAAATACCATTTGTGACCACCTAATTGGGGGTCTTGGGCATAATTTAATGAATTTCATTTGGATTAGATAACAACTAAATGGCTGGGGGTTTTCTTTCTTTCTTTTTTTTTTCTCGACATTTTTTCATTATTTTTTTTTTCTGGAGGGCCCCCTGGTGCCAAGGGCCCCTGGGCACGTGCTCAAAGTGCCCATATTGTAGATCCGGCCCTGATCTCGCGATGCAATAGATACTTGGTTCACGATGCAATAGTATCACGATATATTGCGAATCTTTGCGATACGATAATATTGCGATACTATTATCAGCTTTAGAAGCTGAAGGCGCTGCTCTAATGTTGTTTTCGTCGTTCGCAGCCATTTTCTCGAACGACATCACTCACTGAACCGTGGGAAGGGGAAGTGTAGCTACTATAGTACAGCGACATCTAGAGAGGCAGTGGAGTGTCAGGACCAGACTTCTACCATTGGTTCCTATGCATGGGAACATACTTCCATACTTCTTTATCACGGCAGGGTGGTTTTTGTGCTCCCAGCCTTGCTGAGTCAGCAGATGTGAAATACAGTGCCCCCCCCCCACTTCAATAAAAATCTGAATTTATCATCTCCCATCTCTCTCTCTTGTTTCCCTCTCTCTGACTCACTCGCTCCTCCTTACCTCTCTCTGTGTGTGAGTGTGTGCGCGCGGTGTGTTCGTACGTGTGTGTGTGTGTGCGGGCGTGCGTGCGTGAGAGGAAAAGACAATAATTAAGAGAAAATGTACAGTTTCATGTTTTTGTAAGGTTTTATAGCCATAATTCATAAAACATGCTCTAATTTACATTTTGGGGATATTTTTCACAATAATAACACATTCTAAACATTCTAATGATCACCAAAAAAAGAAAAAAAAAATATATATATATATATATTACAGGCATTTGACTTATGTTTTTGTGAGGAATAGCTTCTGTGACTCTGGATTCCAGAGATCTTTAACTCATTCGTAGTTTACGGCCGTAGAGCCCGGAGATTTCTCTATGTCTTTCACTGCCGGCTTCTCCTACCTGTTAACGTGGGCGCTCATCCAGTTCCCATCGTGCGTGATCGGACACTGCTATGCATCGTGTGTTCGCGTATTCCATCAGCTTCTCAAATCCGTTGAAATTTTTTCAATTGATCAATCCGTTCTCCATCTGTAAGCCGCGGAGTTTATACAGAAAGCTAACAGGCCTAAAATTGACGACGGACCATCAGCTTCCGGTTGACAGCAAAATTGTTATGTGGTGTGAATGTCAGCCTCTGTGGGGGGTATTCATATGCAAATATCGTGGCCAATGGCATTGTGATACTAAACAATAGGATTTAATGGTGACGTTAATGTGAAAAAAGAACAGGAAAACTAATTATTTTAACTCTTTTTTTTTTGGATAAAATAATAAAAAGCGACGCTGGGCCTCGCAAGGGTTAATCCTACCATTCTGTCTCCATCTGTATTCATCACACCCACTACTGTCTGTCATTATACATTATTCACACACACTTTCCTCATCCCACTTAAGCCATTCAGAACGGGTACACCTTATTGTGTATCATTATTTTATGCTTTAACTATTGAAAAATAGCAGATCTACAAGCTCACAGCGCGGCACCGAGTGCCACGCTGCGAGCTTGTAGATCTGCTATTTTTGAAAAATTGTGAAAATTTGAATTTTGACCCGATTCTATAATTGTCTTTTGAATCCTTCAAAGGTGTTTTGAAAAACCTATGTTTCCATGTCAGCAATCTGGCTATAGCCATCGTCAAAGAAAAGGTCCTTTTCACTTAACTGGAGCTCAGTTAGTCTGTTCTTGAGAGACTACTATGTCAGTGGTTCTCAAACTTTTTCATGTGAAGGACCCCCAAAATGATATGTATTTGGCCATGGACCCCCATCTCAAAATATTTAGTTCCAGGGACCCCCCAGAAGAAAAATTTGAGTTGCAAACGTTCGCTTTAAAAATACATGTATTCAAAGATTTGTACACATTTTCATGACTTTTTCAAAAATAGCAGATCTACAAGCTCACAGCGCGGCACTCTGTGCCGTGCTGTGAGCTTGTACAGTCTGCTATTTTTCTATAGCTAAAGCATTAAATAATCCCTGGCCTAAATGTGTTAATAAGAAATCTCTCTCTCTCTCTCTCTGTCTTTGCCCTCCGGCACTTCTCTCTCTCTCCCCGTCTGTTGAAAATCCCTCTTGCTCGCTCTTTCTTTTGGCCCTTGTGATGTGTGTGTGCGTGTGTGTGAGATCACACGTGTGCGTGCGCACGCCCACACGCTCTCTCCTGTTAGCTGTTGTTTTTTCCACGTAGCTCTTTTTGACTGCTAGGAGACGATATGTAACAGCACTAGAGCCGTCACGGTTACACCAGGGGCGCAGCCACAACAGAGAAATGGGTCTGGCAACTTCAGGGTGGGCACAGGGGGGACTAGGGATGGGACGATATGACATTTTCATATCACAATTATTGTGACAATATCGTAAATTGCGATTTACGATATTATCGCGATAATCAAAATCCATTATCCTGGGGCGGAACGTTTGCCAAAAAATAGCTGATCTAACAATCTCACAACGTGTCGCAACGTGACACGTTGTGAGCTTGACCGGAAGTAGGGAGAGCAAAAAAACTGTTTAAAAAACGGCCAACTTGGGAAACTTGTGTTTGGCACCAAGGTTGTTAAAAAGCAAACAAACATAGGCCTACAATAAATAAAGGCAGATACATGACACCTACTGCTCGGTATTTCCCATGCATACTGTATGTAAGTATGCACAGCAACTTCCTTGTTAGTGCAGACATTCACTGGGACTACTACTTTATCGTAGAAACCCTAAATTGTTCTCAGACACTGTTTTAATCGGGACAAGTGTACTGTATGCCTTTTATGATGCTGTTTTGTTAAAGCAAAGGCGTCTCGCTGGTTTTACTGTTATGTTTAAAGAGGTGGTGCCATAGTTTTGTACTTTTTCAGTTTTTCATGTGTCTAAGAGGTTGAAAGTACTTCATTAGACCCCCTGGTGTGGTTTTTATGAGAAATGATGTATTCTCTTAGTATTTGTTTGTTTTCTCTTGGAGGCTGCCACCTTATGGTCAAAAGTGTCAGTTAAAAAACACAGATATGATTACATCACAGAATCAACTCCTCCCCTAATTACCATTCACCCAACACTGTGGAGTGTGGCTAACTTCAGCTGGGTCACCACCCACCATTGCATCCATGCATACTTGATGAACTGGGGGTGTGGCCACATAAAAACCCAATTTTAACTCTTTCTGTATACTTTTTTGGAAAAAAATCTTCTTCCTAGTATAATCATAATACCTGATAATCATGTTTTAGAGGGGGGAAAAATCATGGCACCACCTCTTTAATGATAAAACATTGACACATGTATGTGAACGTGCTGCTCTGTAAAGCTTTAAGCGAAATTAAGCGAGAATTTACTGAATAGAGAACGGGCTACTCACTTTTATTTTAAAAACTGGACCTGGTCAGTATTTTCTAGTCAAAAGGTTGGCGATTTAACACATTCCCTGCCATTTAACAATACCTTTGTACTCTCATATGCCTCCAGTCTCCATAGACTTCCATGTAATTCATAGTGCACGGATCATGCACACCCATGCCTACATAATGCACCACGTGTGTCCACATTGCTCACAGCTTTCAAACAAAAAAAATCCGAATGGAAATCCGTTCAGGCATTCATGAGATAGCAGCCATTATGTTTTCCTAAAATGTAAACAAAGATGGCTGCCATGTTTGAAAGATGGGGTTGCTATGGGGGTTAAACATGCAATTTCGCGATTGCTATCATGCCTTCTAAATTTTTTTTTCAAACATTTCAAAAATGTTTTTTTCTCGGGATTATCGGGCCTGGCAGGGAAAGACATTGAAATAATCTCGGGATTATCGGGCCTGGCAGGGAAAGACATTAAAATAATCTCGGGATTATCGGGCCTGGCACAAAAGGGGGTACTGAAGCCCAAGAAGTTTGAGAACCACTGCTCTATATAACACATAACGGTGTCTTGGTTGCCCCCCTTCAGTGCCCAAGGACCCTCACCCGGCGTGGCGGCGGGTGGCATGGAGCCACGACTGCACCCTGCTGGCGTACGCCGACAGCACGGGCACCGTGCGCGTCTTCGACCTGATGGGCAGCGAGCTCTTCGTCATCCCCCCGGTGAGCATGCCAACGTGCCAGCCTAGCTGTGCCAACGTGGCTGTGCCAACATGCCCATGTAGCTGTGCCACACCCACCTGCTGTTTTTTTGTCTTTGTTGTTTCCTCAAGTCATTAAGTCCTGGAATTATTTTATGCTTTATCTATAAAAAAAAAAAAAAAAGCAGATATACAAGCTCTGCAAGCTTGTAGATCTGCTATTTTTTAGAACGATTATTATTATGTTCTTCTCCAAAATGAACATTTGTAACTATTTAAATATTTCGTCGTTGTCGGGTGAAAACCTTGTATGTCCAAAACCGTTCTTTGTGCATTTATCATTTTAAAAATGATTTTCAACTAGTGAAAACAGCCGATCTACAAGAACACAACGCCTCGCACCGCGAGGCGTTGTGTTCTTGTAGATCTGCTGTTTTCACTACTTTTGTGCGACGGCCTTGTATGATGAAGCAGGGCTTTTCTTTGCGAAAGAACTTACAAATTTGTAACTTGGAGATACGAGGTTTCCAGCCGACAACGACGATTTGCTTCCGGGGGGTCCCTGATACTTGAAACATTTTGAGATGGGTGTCGGCAGCCAAATAAATATAATTCTAGATTATTTATACGTTTGAGCACCACTGACGTAGAAACATGCAATTTTCAAAAAAAAAAAAACCTTAGAAGGATTTAGAAGACATTTATAGAAGCGGGTCAAAATATTCAAAGACTTGCCCAAAAGTTCACAATTTTTCAAAAATTACAGATCTACAAGCTCGATGAATAATTGCGATTATTAGACGATTATGTAATAATTTTGACAGGCCTAAGCACAGACAGAAAAAGGTAGACGCCTCTTCCGGCTCTCTGGTACCCGTCTCGCATTGATAGGCATTTTTGATTGACAAGCTTGGAATTCTTCCATGTGCGTAACAGACACGGAAGGTCCGTAGGCAAATCAGAGGCAGGTTTGGGCGGGTCTTTTCGTACGCAGCTCTTAAAAAACAGCCAGAAAAGACACGTTGTGATTGGCCGGTAGTTTTTTTGAGTGGCAGCCTGCCCTCGACACTTCCGCTTTTCTGCCTATCAAGTTGGACGGGTCGCTCCAATCAACTGCAGCGGTGGACGAGGTATCTAGCTTTTTATATCTGTGGGCCTAAGCACCACTCTCTCTCTCTCTCCTCCCCAGGCGGTCTCCTTCCCAGGTGACTTCAGCTACGCGGCGGCGGGTCTGATCTTCCTGGAGTACACGGCCAGCGCTCAGTGGTCGGCGGAGCTGCTCGTCATCAGCTACGGGGGCGGGCTGAAGAGCTACCTGGTCAGGTGAGCGCCAGGACGGGAACACACTCGTTTTTTTTTTAAAGATTTGTTTTGGGGCTTTTGTGCCTTTATTGATAGTACAGTAGACTGACAGGAAATGGGGGGGAGATATGGGGAGCGACATGCGGCAAAGGTCGTCCGGACCGGGAATCGAACCGGGGACGCCACCAGGCATCCATGCCTATGTGGTATGCGCCTGGACAAATGGACCAGTAGGCCAGCGGGTGCCCCCACACTCGCTATTTTTACATTTTATTATTATTTGCCTCTGGGAATTATGATATTATTATCGCGATAATCAAAAACATATCTGCAACATCCATTATCCAGGGGGCGGAACATTTGCGTTGTGAGCTTGTAGATCGGCTATTTTTTGGCAAAGAGATTTGGTAGAGAGAGTGAAAAAAAGACTGTATTCCAATAGAGGGTTTAAGTGGTACCAGATATGCAGCTTGGCAAATAAAAGGTGAATTGATCCCAGCGCATGACGGAGGATAATTTAAAATCTCCACAATGCGATTATTGTGCTTTTTAATCACGATTAACGATAATAGCGATTATCGTCCCATCCCTACTCTGGGGGAACCACCTCCATTTTAGAGCCATGCTCCTGGAAGGAGCTCAGCTCCAACATCTGGCTTTGTCCAGGCTCTGAAGTCTGGCCTACATCTGGCCTACATCTGGCATACATCTGGCATACATCTACACTGGCCTATATCTGGTTTACATCTGGTCTACACCATCTGACCTACATCTGGCCTACATCTGGTTTACATCGGGTTTACATCTGACATACATCTAGACTGGTCTACATCTGGCCTACATCTGGTCTACATCTGGCCTACATCTGGCCTACATCTGGTTTACATCTGACATACATCTAGACTGGTCTACATCTGGCCTACATCTTGCCTACATCTGGTTTACATCTGGCATACATCTAGACTGGTCTACATCTGGTCTACATCTGGCCTACATCTGGCCTACATCTGGTTTACATCTGGCATACATCTAGACTGGTCTACATCTGGCCTACATCTGGCCTACATCTGGTTTACATCTGACCTACATCTGGCCTATGGCTAGCCTACATCTTGGCACAAACGGCTCACAGTTTGTTGTACGCCCAGGGTCCCATTGGACAAGCTTTGCAGGATACACTGTGATTGGCCAGCAGGAGGCTTGGTGAAAATAACTCATAAATAGCACCACTCACTTCACACTAGGTGTGATTTTTGTGTAAATGGTGAACGGTGCGTTTATATCGAACTTTTTTTTTAATCCAAAACGCATTACATTCACCCATTCACACACACATTCACACACCGTTGGCGGAGGAAACCATGCAAGGCACCAACCTGCTCATCAGGAGCAATAGGGGTTCAGGGTCTTGCTCTGGGGGAGCCTGGGATCGAACTCATACGCTGAGTTTGTGGCACCCGGGAACGTAGGCTCATGGGACACATCCACCCACCCAGCCCTCCACCCTACTTCTCCAACCAGCCAGGGTGGAGCTGCTGTTTGGCTGGAGACACAAGGATATAACACTCTAACCCACCAAATAGAAAACCTCGGCTTGACTTTGCTTTTGTGCAAAGCTGAATGTCATCCACTGGCTTCTGAAGGAAGAGACGCAGAGCTCTAGTGCTGTGTCTGTCTTCTCCCTCTCTCTCTCTCTGTGTGTCTGTGTGTGTGTGTGTGTGTGTGTGTGTGTGTGTGTGTGTGTGTGTGTGTGTGTGTGTGTGTGTGTGTGTGTGTGTGTGTGTGTGTGTGTGTGTGTGTGTGTGTGTGTGTGTGTGTGTGTGTGTGTGTCTGGAAGTCTGTAAGAAGCTAATTAGATGTGGGAGCCATTTGTGCCAGATTTATTCTTCGCAAAGCACTGGCTTGTTTTTATAGCTTCATTTTTTTGTCTGGAGGGCGCACACACACACACACACACACACACACACACACACACAGGCACACACACACACACAGGCACACACACACGGGCACACACACACGGGCACATACACACGCAAGACTGCATCGACATTCCAATATTGTCGCTCATCCACTTTGAATAAAAGGTTCAGAATTATAGCTAAGTCTCAACAGCTTTCTGTGCGTGTGAGTATGTGCACACGCGTGCGTTTATATGCTTGCACGTGGTGTGTGTGTGTGTGTGTGTGTGTGTGTGTGTGTGTGTGTGTGTGTGTGTGTGTGTGTTTCTCTCTGTATCTCTGACTATGACTCTGTCTGTCTGTCTGTCCGTCTGCCTGTCTGTCTTTCTCCTAGCTCTGTATCATTGATTTCACAGCATTGTCTGTCTATATGCCCACTAAATACTATGTTATATTTAGTGACGTGTCCCATTCTTTCAGACACACAGAAAGAGCTGCTTTATCGCAGGCTGAAGTAGGGCTGTCACCATTATGACATTTTACATGATCATTAATTGTCACTCAAATAATTCGATTAACAATTTAATTGTGTTTTTGTCGTTGACAATTATATTTCAGTTTGGCTTTGTAGGCTTTGAAGTTGCACATGGCAGATATGACACATAACCTAAATATGCAAAAAAATGACTGACATTTGACAACTTTTTACTAGCAGATCTACACGCTCACGACGGGTCACATCGCAATGCATTGTGATCTGCCACTATTTTTGAAAATATTTGAAAATATATGAACATTTTTCAACATGGAAACGATTATTGCTATTATTATTATTACAAAATAATTGCGATTAGACAATTATGTAATAATTGTGACAGGCCTGGTCTGAAGCTTGATCTATAAGCAGAAGAAATGCTGATCTGCAAGCTAACAATGTATCTACAAGCCTGTGAGCTTGTAGATCGGCTATTTCCACTATCAATGTTCTTCTTTAACTCATTGAGTGCCAGCGCCCTCTAGGGGCCAAAGAATGCCAGCGCATCTCTCATAGGCGAGCGCTTTAGCTTCCAGGACCTAA
Organism: Nannobrachium achirus; assembly: GCF_963921795.1. Lineage (NCBI taxonomy): Eukaryota > Metazoa > Chordata > Actinopteri > Myctophiformes > Myctophidae > Nannobrachium > Nannobrachium achirus. The sequence goes on along the minus strand of NC_137823.1, from coordinate 10,923,277 downwards.
CCTTCCAGGACCTCACGTGCTCACGTTCATGCACGTCATGGAAATGTCCCGGATGATAATGCTAACAGGATGGCTATTCCCATTTTGTCATCTAAAAGATCATTTTTGGGCGATTTCGCCGTAAATAAACCTCGCGCCGCTTCCCTAAAGACACAATCCAGAGATATAAGCCTTCAAAGATTGGTC
>NC_137823.1:10860591-10918091 GCF_963921795.1 Nannobrachium achirus | reverse complement strand
TCCCTTCTCTGAAGCAGAGAGCCTCCTGGAGCCAGGAGCTACAGGTACACCGCACGCACGCACGCACCCACCCACCCACCCACCCACGCACTCACTCACTCACTCACTCACTCACTCACTCACTCACTCACACACAAACACACCCAGGGGGCTAAAGTTCTCAGTCCCGGGGACTGATTTCAGTCTTGATGGGGCTGTTTCTGAGATCAGTGCAGATCTGCAAATGAATACAAAATAATAATAAAAATAAAGGGGGAGTTGTAGCGATGAATGACAAAGTCGCCAAAACGCTAGTCAAGTGATCTCCAAACAAAAAAAAGCTGTTATACATTTCAAGAGAAGCATGGATTGGCTCACACACATTCAGTGAAGGCAGTTCAGAACCTCAGAGAAACACCCCGGCCCAAATATTGGTGTGCGCTGCACGCTCCATGTTTCTAACATCACATATTGGGACATGGTCTGAAAATACATTTCAGTTTTGGATTTTTTTGGGGGGGGGCTTTAACCCCTGCACACCTGTTTGTGTGTGTGTGTGTGTGTGTGTGTGTGTGTGTGTGTGTGTGTGTGTGTGTGTGTGTGTGTGTGTGTGACGAGAGAGAGAGAGAGGGAGAGAGAGAGAGCATAATCCTCCACGTACCTTTCTAATGTATCTACCTCTACCTCCTCTCTCTCTGTCTCCCTCTCCCTCTCCCCCTCCCTCCCCTTTGCAGCCAGGGTTTGAGGAGATCAACCCGGAATGGACTGCTTCGCTGGAGAAACGGAAGAAAATAAAAGGTGATTATTATTACATATGTTTAACACATGGCACGTCTAACACGTCTCTGAACGTGTTAACGATTGTTTTTATCTCCTTGATTGCCACGGCCCGAGTTTCCCGAGTTGGGGTCGAATTTGCATTAAACCAACTAAACTACTACTAGGCGTACTATTAGGTCTAACAGAACAACCTCATCTTTCAAACCTGGTGGCCATGTCATGGATTTGCAAGCGGATTTTTTGTTTGTTTGAAAGCTGTGAACAGCGCGCGCACACGTGGTGCATGATCCGTGCATGATCCGTGCACTATCGTGCACGTCTAAAAGATTTAAACTCGGGCTATGGCAGAGAATGTCTGTTAATGTAATGTGCTGTGTTGTCGTAAACAGAGAAGGAGCAGTACAACCCCCTGTATTGTCTTATTGTCCTTTAACACCAGTAAGACTCCCTAATCAGGAGATAAGCGACCGTCAGGTCGCGTGTAAACATCGGCCTGATGGTGGCGCTAAATGGGACAGATCCATGTTGATGACATGATGTGTAGCACTTTGCGTGATTTTAGGGCAAAAGTTTTAGGAGCAGTGTCCCAAAATATGTTTTGCAAGAATCAGCCTCATGGTGGCGCTAGAAAAGGGCCATGTGGGAAATGAGGGGTTGTGGTTTGGCAGCCAAGGAGTGTGTGTGCAAAGTTTGGCATGGATAGTGGCAACGGTTACGGAGATATGAGAAGGGGAAAAGTGTGACGTGACGTGACAATCCGGCAGACAGCCGGTGGAGGTTTTGATGCCAACTGCGACCTAACGGTCGCAATAATGTTGTATTGTTGTTGACAGAGAAGGAGCAGTACTACCCCCTGGTGGTGTAACATAATGTTGTATTGTTGTTAACAGAGAAGGAGCAGTACTACCCCTTCTGGTGGTGTAACATAATGTTGTATTGTTGTTAACAGAGAAGGAGCAGTACTACCCCCTGGTGGTGTAACATAATGTTGTATTGTTGTTAACAGAGAAGGAGCAGTACTACCCCTTCTGGTGGTGTAACATAATGTTGTATTGTTGTTAACAGAGAAGGAGCAGTACTACCCCCTGGTGGTGTAACATAATGTTGTATTGTTGTTAACAGAGAAGGAGCAGTACTACCCCTTCTGGTGGTGTAACATAATGTTGTATTGTTGTTAACAGAGAAGGAGCAGTACTACCCCCTGGTGGTGTAACATAATGTTGTATTGTTGTTAACAGAGAAGGAGCAGTACTACCCCTTCTGGTGGTGTAACATAATGTTGTATTGTTGTTAACAGAGAAGGAGCAGTACTACCCCCTGGTGGTGTAACATAATGTTGTATTGTTGTTGACAGAGGAGGAGCAGTACTACCCCTTCTGGTGGTGTAACATAATGTCGTGTTGTTGTTAACAGAGAAGGAGCAGTACTACCCCCTGGTGGTGTAACATAATGTTGTGGTGTTGTTAACAGACAAGGAGCAGTACTACCCCCTGGTGGGGTAACATAATGTCGTGTTGTTGTTAACAGAGAAGGAGCAGTACTACCCCCTGGTGGTGTAACATAATGTTGTGTTGTTGTTAACAGAGAAGGAGCAGTACTACCCCCTGGTGGTGTAACATAATGTTGTATTGTTGTTAACAGAGAAGGAGCAGTACTACCCCCTGGTGGTGTAACATAATGTTGTATTGTTGTTAACAGAGAAGGAGCAGTACTACCCCCTGGTGGTGTAACATAATGTTGTATTGTTGTTAACAGAGAAGGAGCAGTACTACCCCCTGGTGGACGTGAGCTGGTGGAGCGCCAGTGCCCTGATCCTGGCGCGCTGCTCCGGCTCCCTGACTGTGTCCTCGGTGCGCACGCTGAGGAACCTCCTGGGGAAGTCCTGCGAGTGGTTCGAACCCGCGCCGCGCCTAACCGCCGCGCACAACGGAGGCTTCCTGAGCCTGGAGGTATACCGCACGCACTACGCTTTATACAAGGTTCCCACTAGGGGTGCAACATATGGAACCGAATATCGAAAATCGAATCGAAACGAGAAATATCGAGCCGAATGACCCTGTACCGAACAATACAATACAATACAATACAATACAATACAATACAATACAATACCAATCCACATCCACATTCCCCTGGAACCCCCTCAAGGACCCCTAGGAGTCCGCAGAGACCACTACCCTAGAGGTTGGGTACCGTATTGTTCAAAGTTAAAACAAAAAAAATACATAGTTATAAAAATACATTTATAAATCAAGGACATTTCTGTTTTTTTTTTTTAATCAAAAAAGTATCGAACACCAACATATCGAACCAAACCGTGAATTTTGTGTATCGCTGCACCCCTAGTTCCCACGGTCATGAAATTCTTGGAAATATTTTGAAATTAGAAAAAATATTTTTCCAGTACTGGAAAAGTTTTGGAATTGATCAAGGGTCCTGGAAGGTCCTGGAAAAAAATAGCTATGGATTGTATTTGGTTATTGATTTTGTTGATACCTCTGAAATGACAAATTGAACATTGGCCAAATTGTCAAATATTAGAGGCAGAAATTGAGAAAATAGCAGATCTACATGCTCACAACGCCTCGCAACGCAAAAGAACTGTTCTAAAATAAAATTCCTCTACTCTTAGTGCTCGTCAGGGTGCCGGGTCCCCAGTTAAAACTTGATTATTTCAGGGGTCACGGCTTGGAAATGTTGAGAACCACTGGCATACATTGCGCATAGGAGTAAGCGACCTGTTATTGAGCTGAATTATTGTTATCTAGTCCTGGAAATTAGGTTAAATATTCTGGAAAGGTTTTGGAAATTATTTGTTAAAAATGTGTGGGAACCCTGTTTATAGATAGATTGATAGATTGAATAATGTATTAGAAATTTGCAATAGGAAAAAGTACAGTTTCACAACAGCAAAATCACTGGTCAACTAAGAGGATATCCTAGTAAGCTTTACGGCTTATTTACACAGGAACCACTTCATGTATCTCATATAACATTGAAAGACAGACGGAGAGAACACAGTAATTTGCATAGGATAACATCAATTACAAAAGCTGAAAAATGGAGGGTGGAAACATGGGGACTTAGTCTATTTACAAGTCTCGAATAGCAGCCGCCTGAAGGTGACTTTTCAGAACTATTTTGAAGGAGGCTAAGGATTTGCACTCCTTTAGCACTTTTACTGCCATATGTATTATTTATGTATTTGTGCTGGTGCCATCAAAAAGTAGTTTACCTTTGCAATGTTATAGAAAAATATCTATGGATTTTTTCCAAACTAAATCTTTTTCAATAGACACACATATCTGTGCTGTAGCCAAACTGACGGCAGGGGTCAGCCTTATGCAATGAATGGATGTGAAATGGCACTCTCCTCTTTCCGTCGCTCAGAGCAATTTCTAGATCAGGTACACAGAATACAGCCATGAAAGTGATTTGGGAATCCAGCCATGAAGTGATTTGGGAATCCATGTGTGGTGGAAATTTGAGAGCGGCGTTACGGGAGCTGTTTTTACTGTACACACCCGCGCGACCCCTCATCAGCTTACAGTGCTCAAACAAGGTAAAAGAACGAGCGTTCGTATTGGCGGCACGATGCGGTCAGAATTGGGACGAGCGTTCATGTTCGAAGCAGTACAAGGGTTGAGGCCTCTGGGAGGGCGTTCCACATGTTGGTGGTATAGCTGGAGAACAAATTAGAGCCTTTTTTAGAGTTAAATCTGGGTTGAACATGATTGGTGGAGCTGCCTCTGGTGTTGTGATCGTGGACATCCTTGCCCTTTAGATACCTCTGTTGTCCCAAGGGTGGCAATCAGTCCCTCGTGGCAGGTTGCCATGGTCACCCAGTCAAGACTGACAACATGTTGATGATGTCAGATATAATTTTTGCTTTATTTAAAAGCGGATTACACAGAGTTTGAGGCTGCATTTGTTAAAGAGAAGACTACCAGACAGACCATTGGATCACTCGTTGGAAGACAAACCCTTGCAACGTAATATTTTGCTGTAATCACAAAATATTCCAGGATTGTAAAGACAGACATCACTGGTTGAAGACACCCCAGAAAACACTGCTTGCTGATACAGCAACGACAATACTTCCAGTGTTTCACACTTTGGCTGTTATTCTCAGTTTGTAGAAATGTCGTCTGCCAGCAGTCTGCTGTCTGAAGAGCACTTCCTGTGTTCTATCTGTATGGATGTGTTCACTGATCCAGTCGTCACTCCATGTGGACACAACTACTGCAAAGCCTGCATCACACATTACTGGGACAGGAATGATGTGTGTAGCTGTCCACTGTGTGAAAAGATCTTCAATATGAGACCAGAAGTACCTGTTAACGGGTTAGGGTTAGGGTTAGATGGTTCATCAGTTCAAGAGTCACAAGTGGAAACAAGAATATGAAGCAAAGACTGGGGCTGAAATCCATCAGATGATCCAGGAGAGACAAGTGAAGATTCAGGAGATCAACCACTCAGTAGAGCTCAGCAGGAAAGATGCAGACACAGTGATAGCAGGCAGTGTGCAGGTCTTCACTGCTCTGATCAGCTGTATTGAGAGGAGCCAGGCTGAGCTCATTGGTGTGATTGAAGAGAAGAATAAAACTACTGAGAAACAGGCTGAAGGCTTCATCAAAGATCTGCAAAATGAAATAACTCAGTTGGAGAAGAGAAGCTCTGAGCTGAAGCAGCTTTCACACACTGAAGACCATCTCCACCTCCTCCAGAACTTCACATCCATCAACACCCCTCCACCCACCAAGGACTGGACAAAGGTCAATGTCCATCAGTCTTCCTCTGTGGGGACTGTGAGGACAGCTGTGGCTCAGCTGGAGAAGACACTCAGTCAAGAGATGAAGAAGAAGATGTGTGATGTTGAGCTGAGGAGGATCCAGCAATATGAAGTAGAAGTGACTCTGGACCCTGATACAGCACATCCCAAACTCATCCTGTCAGAGGATGGAAAACAAGTGAGCCATGGAAACATAAGGAAGAATCTCCCAAACAACAAAGAGAGATTCTCTGATTGTGTCTGTGTCTTAGGAAAACAAAGCTTCTCCTCAGGAAGGTTTTACTATGAGGTTCAGGTTAAAGGGAAGACTAGGTGGAATCTAGGAGTGGCCAGAGATTCCATCAACAGGAAGGGATCAATCACAGCGACCTCCAACATTGGTTACTGGACTATATGGTTGAGGAATGGAAAGGAGTACTGGGCTAATGCTGACCCTGAAGTCCTCCTCCATGTAAGAAAGGAGCTCCAGAAAGTGGGAGTGTTTGTGGATTATGAGGAGGGTCTGGTCTCCTTTTATGATGTGGATGCCAGAGTTCATCTCTGCTCTTTCGTTGGCTGCTCCTTCACTGAGAAACTCTACCCATACTTCTGTCCTTGTCTTAATGATGGTGGTAGAAACTCTTCTCCTCTGATCATCTCTCCTGTCAACATGGACGCTGTTCTTGGTGGGGACGGAGGGAACATGTCCCCTCCAACTTCAAAAAGAAGAAAACCATGAAGTTATCTCTCCAGTAAATGATTACCTCTGCCAGGCCAGAATGGGCAGGAGGCACATGTGTTTTTCCCGTTGGTGTGTGTGTGTGTGTGTGTGTGTGTGTGTGTGTGTGTGTGTGTGTGTGTGTGTGTGTGTGTGTGTGTGTGTGTGTGTGTGTGTGTGTGTGTGTGTGCGCACCAGTGGCTCAGGGGTAGAGAAGGGTTTCCAGTTCGATCCCAGGTTCCCCCAGAGTTAGTGTCAAGGAGTCCTTGAGCAAGACTCTGAACCCCTAGTTGCTCCCGGTGAGCAGATTGGTACCTTGCATAGTTTCCTTCGCCATCGGCGTATGAATGTGTGTGTGTGTGAATGTAATGAATGTGTGTGTGAATGGGTGAATGTAATGTCTCTGTGAATCACTATTTTCTGACACCACAGGACATATTGGCCTGAAACGTTGCGCATGCACTCTCAGTGGGCATTTTTCCAAATAATAATTAATATTATTTGTATTCTACCTTTGGTTTAAAAGGACTAGAAGCTCGGCCGCCCTTTGGGCGGCCGAGGGTCTAGCCCTTCGGGTGGCCGAGGGTCTAGTCGGGGACCGGCCTACACAGGAACGATGTAAATAGGGAATGAATGCTCCACCCTTTAAATCAAACCCCATTATACCTGTTGTCATAGGACCCGTTTTGGCCATCTGTTTGCCTGTGTCCATTTATGCCCATCTGTGTGTGCATTTATGCCCATATATGGAGCTATCTGTGTCTGTGATATATGGACATCTCGGTATGTGTCTGGGTGTGTCCCTTTTATGCCCGTATATGGAGATCTCTGTGTCTGTCTGTGTCCATTTATGCCCATTATCCTAAAGGAGTTCGCTATAAACAATGTTGTCAGTAATGCCCTTGTCATTATCCACAATGAAAACTTTTACAGCGCTGGCTCTCTTTCCTCTAGAGAAGGCTGTGTAGAGTTGGCCATGAGCGAACACAGGTTTAGGCAAGTAGATGCCAACTCGTTCATTCTCTTGGCCCTGACCCTTATTTATTGTAACAGAGAATGCTAAGCGGATAGGGAACTGTCGTCTAATGAAGGTGAAGGGAAGCTCACCTCTGTCATAGTGAGGTATTCTTGGTAGGAAGATTGTTTCACCCCTGTTTGTGCCTACTGCAATCTCACACTCAATGACTCTGTCCATCATTTGGATTACCACCATTCTGGTGCCATTCTTGAGAGTGCGGTCAGGACCTGATTGCAGGTTTCTAAGCAGCATGACTGGTGCGCCTACTTTCAATTTGAGGTTATGATCAGGGATTCCAGAGGGTGTCAGTGAATTGAGTAATTCCACAGTCACGTAATCCTTGTGGTCGTCCTCCTGAATTGAGTCGGCTGAAAGGTAGACTCTCTCTTCTGTAGGTAAGTCAGCCAAGCATATGTTGTTGATTTCTCGGATGTCATTGTTCAGAGGAGTGTATACAGTGCCTTTGAGAAGGTTGTCTTTGTTGATACATCCATTTTGCAGGTCAGGAAAGGTGTAAGAAATCAGAGTATTCAGATCCTTAACCAAGTGTTGTGGTGGAATTCGGATTTGAACTTCTGTGTCCTCGTGAGGGAGTTTTCCGTCCCCTAAAGCAAGAAGATAGTTGGAGAAGTCCCTTTCAGCTGTTTCTGTCCTCATGTTGATGTTAAGCTTGTGGTGCTTCATGAGAGGATACAGTGGTGACATCTGGATGCATGCTGTAACTATCTGGGCTCTGCTTGCTCTTTTAATAACAGGGAGTGTCTGCCTAGGGTCTCCACCCAGAAGGACAGTTTTGCCACCCCAAGGTTGTTGTGAGTGCATGAGGTCCCTCAGTGTTCTTTCCACACACTCAACATTAAATCGGTTAACACTGAATATCTCGTCCCAGATTATCAAGTTGCTCTCTTTGATGAGCCTAGCCAGGGAGGACTCGGCGTTGATGGCACAGACAGAGTCTTCAAAAATGGGGATTGGGATCTTAAATCTTGAATGAGCTGTCCTACCACCCTCCAGGTTCTGTGCCGCTAAGCCTGTGCTGCCCACACACAGTACAATGCCATTCTCTGCGCGAATCTTAGCTGCAATTGCCTTAAAGGTAAAGGTTTTGCCATAACCTGCTGGGGAGTTTAGAATGAACTGCCGTGTGATGGTTTCTTCTTTTGGTGCATGTACTGCCTGATAGACAGCTTCGTAGAGTGCCATTTGTTCTCCATTGAGCTTAGGAGCAAGTGACTTTACAATTTGTTCTTGCTGTGTTATGTTGAATTTTTCAGATCTGAAGATTTGTGTCAGTTTTTCCTGCTCAGTTAGTGGTCTTGGCTGTGGCATATCATTGTGTTTGGATAGACTACCTCCCATTTGCGAGAGCTCGTTTTCAATTGCAAGTAGTACCTGATTGTGTATAAATGTTGTGTCTACTGCATCTGTAGGGCACCTCTGTGCAGTGGCCTCCTCATGGACAAAGTCTTCACTAAGCTGTTCAAAGAATCTTTCAAACAGATCTTTGGGCTCTGAAGGTTGACAGTAGTGGAGGATGATGGCAAAGGTTTCTCTTACTTTCCTTGAGGAAGCGTAGCTTGAGACGTCACGCATGGCGGTAATCCATTCTCCATCGTCCTGAAGCAAGCCCATGGCTAGAGCAGTGTCTTTGAAAGTGTCATAGTGGTTGCCGTTATATACCTTAAGGTCATCATAGGTCTGTGGTCCTCTGATATGTCCTAGGAGCAGTTTCAAGTAGAATCTTTCTCCTTGGAGCACTGATACATTGGACATCCTGCCTATTGTACTTGGAAGTTCTGCATCCTTGAGTTGGTGGACTCTTTTTTGCCACATGTGGTCCTTTGCATCCCATTTGTAATGTTCTGGAATCTGCATGTAAAGATATTGCCTTGCGTTAGGGTCCCTGCTGTTTAGTTGGAAGAAGGCAAGCAATGTAGTTGGTTTGGCTGCCGCTAGGGCCTCCTGTGCATAGCCTTCTCTGAAGAGATCTGTCTGTCTGTTTCCCTTTCATGCCCATATATGGGGATCTATGTATCTGTTTGTATGTGTCCTTTTATGCCCATATATGGCATATATCTCTGTCGCTTTTTGTTTGTTTCTTCTTTAAGCAGAATATGCAGCCTGCATAAATCTGCATCATTCAAGTCATCATCCCAGTCCCACGCTTTGTTGCTTTTTTCTTTTTTGTAGCGGGAGAGTTCAGCTTGAGTTTTTTTGGAGAACTTGTTTTTTGTTGGTCTTGTGCTGTTGATTTAGCTTGTCTTATGTTTGTCTCCCCCGTCTGCACCTCATCCAACTCAGATCTTGACTGATCCTTGTTTTCTTCAGTAAAAGCAGCACAGTTAATTAATTCTTCATCACCGATCTCATCAAAAAAACTGTCTCCTCCTCTGTCTGCTCCTCCTGTCTTCCCACCAGATGTTGACTGTTCCATCTGCTCCCCAGGAACACTGTCTCCTCCTCCGTCTGCTCCTCCTGTCTGGCCAGCAGATGTTGACTGTCCCATCTGATCCCCAGCAACAGCCTTATTAGCTTTCCATTTCGCATCCCAATCGAGTTTTGTAATTCTTTGGTTCATTTTTCTTTTTTCCTGCTCCAGTTTTTGTATATAAAGAAGGACTTGAGTCGATGTCTTGAAGGCCTGCTCCTGCAATTCCTTCCGGCTTTCCATGAACTTGCACTGATAATTTAGAAGTACCAAGTTGTTACGAATTATTTCTCCTTCACCGCGGTTTAGCTTTGGTAGCTTTTCTGGAGTACTCATTTTTTTGAGAGCTGCTTATAGACTATATGCAGAGGTCTGTCAAGAGTGCTGGACTTAGCTTAGAAGCCGGCTTATATACTTTCATCTGACACGTATGCCACGTGATGTCAGAGCCCTTTATGATGTGATGTCACAATGAGTCAGCGCTTGCGCGAGAAGTCTCTGCCTGTGTCCCTTTTATGCCCATATACGGAGATATCTGTTGGGTGTCGGGTCGAGTCAGAGCGAAATTTGGAGTCTGTAGCACCAACCATGTGTTTTCAGGGCTCTCCCGCTAATTCCCCTGAACCCAACCGCTCTGAAGAGCACCCTGAACTTTGCTCACCTCGGAGTGAGAGGAAGAAAGACTATAGTTTATGCCACACTCAGAGATTTTTTGTTGACTCATCTAGTGTATGTGATGCCTTTTATGAAGTGATGTCACAATGAGTCAGCGCTTGCTCCGGAACGGCCCGATGTCAGTCATCTCCGCATACGGAGATTCCAAACCTTTCGTGCCGGATCCGAAAAACTGTGTATCGGGTCGGGTCGAGGCCTAGCTAAGAACGTAGGCAAAGGTCTGAGCTATCTGCGTGCGAAATTTGGAGTCTGTAGCACCAACCATGTGCTGTCAGGGCTCTTTCATGCGATTCGGGCCAATTCGGATTCGCGTCCATTGACTTCAATAGTAGTCAGGACTCCGCATATGGAGATTCCGAACCTTTCGCGTTGGTTCTGGAAAACCGCTTATCGGGTCGGGTCGAGGCATAGCTAAGATCGTAGGCAAAGGTCTGAGCTATCTGCATGTGAAATTTGGAGTCTGTAGCACCAACCATGTGCTGTCAGGGCTCTTTCGTGCAATTCGTCGGCTTCAATTAGTAGTCAGGATTGTCAGAATGCTGCATAGGTAAAAATATAAATACAAATCATCACGAAAGGTTTAAAACAGGGTTAAAAGGATCACTGATAGACGGTATATATTAACGTCGAGTCATGTGATCAAGATGGACTAGTCAGATCCCATCCAATTGGTTATGATTGACTTCCAAAGTTTAGAAGTAAAAATACCTCTCATTCACTTTTTTTCCCCTGAGAACCTCATTCACCTCCAACCAATTAAATTCAATTTAAAGGAGCTTTATTGGCATTAGAAAACATCCGTTTCCAATTGCCATAGCAAGTTTCAAAACATAATAAAAAAAGTTGAAAATGGGGAACATTTTAGGCTGGGCGATATTAGGAAAACCTTTGATATTCGATAACGTTGTTGAATACGTCAATATCGATATTACTCACAATATTATTAATAACAATTGCGCGTCCGGCGCACGCGTGTGTCCGCGCAAACGGGCGGGCGGACATGTGGTCTTTAGAATGGAGGAAAAAAACGGACCGATTGTAGAGAGGCACCGCTGTTTACAATGGAGTATGACATTTTGATATGGTCCCATCCCTATTCTGAACACAGACATTTTTCTTAAACACAGACATTTTTCTTACGGACAGAGATTTGTTGCTTCATAGCAAGCCCCCAGAACAGCTTGTAACTAGAAAGATGTAATTGGAAATTGCAAGTGTGGTTGCCTATCTATTGCCCAGATAGCCAGAACGTCATGTGAAGCTCGGTCAATCCTCAAGCTAGCACCACTCCCCCATTGAACTTGTGACTATATTCTACCCCAGGTTAACACTGCTGCCTCTTACTTTGAAGGGATGCTTGGTGCCTTGGTGCAGCGCCGATTCCTCCGTAGGCCGCCACTATTATTTTGAAGGGCCGGGCAGGGTTGTTTTTGCGCAGATGGATTTTCACTTGACTTCAATGTTTACGTCATCTCATGACGTGTGTCATGTGACAGTGTGTCATGGTGGCCGCCATCCGAGCCTAGTTTGTGCTGTAAACATGCCAGCTTTGGGAAGTCTCTTTATGGGCCTCTCAATAGATTTACTATGGAGGAGCTTCACTTTGCGTGCACGCCAAATGTGCGTTGTAAACAAATCGCGGACATTACCGATGTGGGCTGGACCGGAGCGCCGTTTAGTAAGTAATAATACTTTCACTGTAAATACAGTAAGATTGACGGTGAGCGCTGTCAACGGCACCATGATATTAACCCTTTAAATGACGGTGAGGACTGTCAAAGGCAGCAGAAGTGTTTACTGTCATGTGAAGCTCGACCAATACTCTAGCTAGCACCACACCTCAAATATTGTTCCTTCAATTTCCAATGTCATCTGATGCACAAAAAAAGTTCTTGTGGTGAAAAAAAAGTTTTCTCAGGACTACAATGTGTTGCCCTGTCAGGCAACCACACTAAATATTGAAGCAGTCAACCCTACTGGCCAAAGCTGGAACTGCAGGCAGCGTGAACTACATGCACGAGCATAAGAGTTGGGGTCTGCCATGGGGTTCAATGGACATCGTTCGACGTTTGTAATGTAAGACGTTTGTCGACGTCAAAAATGTTGGCTCATCCAGATGTGCCAATTTCCCCCACAATGCACCTGGATTTGGCTTCTTCCGGTTGCTTCAAAACGCCACTGAGCAACTTGCATCGAAATGAATAGCTGGGGGCGGGGTAGGGCTGACCCAAAAAATTCGAATATTCGAAGCTTCGTTCGAAGGCACGGTATTCGAATTTGAAAAATAAATTCGAATAATCGGCCGCGGCCGTTTGTCCTTTGGGGGGGCCGCGTGCCTTAGCTTGCATGCGCCTCGCTCCACTCTAGCATGATAGCGTCACCCCCTTCTCACACACGTGTTAACAATAACAAGCCAACAACAACAAGAGCATGCATGAAGCCATCCGAATGGTCGACGCTGAAGAAAAAAAAGAAAAGACAGCGCGCTGTCACATATACACCGACATCCGTTTGGCACCGAAATGTGTAACACCAATGTCTGAGTAACATCATCACCCAATGCAACTATGCGATGCAGTCACACATTTCGTTTGCCACCCATTGTCGGTGTAACATCCATGCACACTTCCACACGCTGACAGACACACAACTCAACGCAAGGAAACAAACAGCGACAATTCGATTTTACAAATCGGACCCCGTCAGCGTCAATCCCGTTTTAAAGAGGACAAAAGAGCTTAAAAACAACTTGCTAGGGTTACATTGTCGTGGTGTTGATGACAAGTTTATATCGGATCTGCAAGCTCACTAGTCGCGCCCACATAGAGAACTACGTTGTCTGAGCCTGACCGTCAGCTTTCGGCTGATGAGTGGAACGTTACATCAGACACACTGCAGTGCAATTATTTACTATAAAATATACTATTACATTTGCGTGTACAGTACACCTTGGGACTTGGGAGTTAATCTGTTTGTTATATAGGGCTCTTGAGTCGCGCTGCTGCTGTTTGCTGTTGCAGCCACGGTGTGTTACATTACAGACGTGATGTGATTATGTCAATCCTAGTGTACTGCAAAAACACTTTTCTTTAATATAGAAAACATTCGTATCTTCTTCTTCCTCGTTGTATTGTCGTACTATTTAATGAAAATAAGGAGCTTTATTACGAGGAAAAAACTGGTGTGTTTTCCCTTTTAAAATTGTGTAAATCGCACATTTCCTTAACGGTTATCACTTATGTAACCGATAAACTTTTGCTCCCCCCCCCCCCCCCCCCCCCGTCGCCGTCATCGAAGCTTCGAAGTTCGAAAGAAAGCTTCGAAGGAGCTTTGATTATGAAAAAAGTATTCGAAGGTCAGCCCTAGGGCGGGGCTATCCTTCCTCTATTTTATATGTAACTCTATGGTCCGTAGTATTATGATGATGATGAAGATGCAACAATCCTAAAAAAGGCTTCTCGTGCCAGGTTGCCATGGTCACCCAATTGTTTATTTCTAGTTGGATCTTGGAGGCGTGTGGAACTCCACATTTGGGCAAGACTGACATCATATTGATGGTGTCAGATTTCAGTCAGCTTTGTTTAAAAGCTGCTTACACAGAGTTTGAGGTGCATTAGTTAAAGAGAAGACTACAAGAAGGACTATTGGATCACACTCAGAAAGGTAAACCCTTTTGGCTCGATATCGTGCTGTATTCACGAACGTTCCTGGATTTTAAAGACAGCCATCAACGGTTGAAGACACCCAGCAAACACTGCTGATACAGCAACAATTCTGGTTAATAACATTGGTTTTACAATATTTGCAGTGTTTCACACTTTTACTCTCAGTGTGTAGAAATGTCGTCCGCCAGCAGTCTGCTGTCTGAAGAGCACTTCCTATGTTCTATCTGTATGGATGTGTTCACTGATCCAGTCTTCACTCCATGTGGACACAACTACTGCAAAGCCTGCATCACACATTACTGGGACATGAATGATGTGTGTCAGTGTCCACTGTGTGCAAAGATCTTTAATAAGAGGCCAGAAGTACCTGTTAACAGTTTTATTTCTGAGATGGTTCATCAGTTCAGGAGTCACAAGTGGAAAGGAGAATATGACGCAAAGACTGAGGCTGAAATCCATCAGATGATCCAGGAGAGACAAGTGAAGATTCAGGAGGTCAAACACTCAGTAGAGCTCAGCAGGAAAGATGCAGACACAGTGATAGCAGGCAGTGTGCAGGTCTTCACTGCTCTGATCAGCTGTATTGAGAGGAGCCAGGCTGGGCTCATTGGTGTGATTGAAGAAAAGCATAGAACAACAGAAGAACAGGCTGAAGGCTTCATCAAAGATCTGGAAAAGGAAATAACTCGGTTAGAGAAGAGAAGCTCTGAGCTGAAGCAGCTCTCACACACTGAAGACCACCTTCACCTCCTCCAGAACTGCACATCCATCAACACCCCTCCACCTACCAAGGACTGGACAAAGGTCGATGTCCATCAGTCTTCATATGTGGGGACTGTGAGGACAGTTGTGACTCAGCTGGAGAAGACACTCAGTCAAGAGATGAAGAAGAAGGTGTGTGATGTTGAGCTGAGGATGATCCAGCGATATGAAGTAGAAGTGACTCTGGACCCTGATACAGCACATCCCAAACTCATCATGTCTGAGGATTGGAAACAAGTGAGTGTAGGAAACATAAGGAAGAATCTCCCAAACAACAAAGAGAGATTCTCTGATTGTGTCAGTGTCTTAGGAAAACAAAGCTTCTCCTCAGGAAGGTTTTACTATGAGGTTCAGGTTAAAGGGAAGACTGACTGGGTTCTAGGAGTGGCCAGAGAGTCCATCAACAGGAAGGGATCAATCACAGCTATCTCCGACATTGGTTATTGGACTATAGGGTTGAGGAATGGAAATGAGTACAGGGCTCTTGCTGACCCTGCTGTCCACCTCCCTATAAGAGATGAGGTCCAGAAAGTGGGAGTGTTTGTGCATTATGAGGAGGGTCTGGTCTCCTTTTATGATGTGGAGGCCAGAGTTCATCTCTACTCTTTCACTGGCTGCACCTTCACTGAGAAACTCTATCCATTCTTCAGTCCTGGTCTTAATAATGGTGGTATAAACTCTGCTCCTCTGATCATCTCTCCTGTCAACATGGACGCTGGTCTTGGTGGGGACGGAGGGAACATGTCCCCTCCAACTTCAAAGTTGTCCCTCCAGTAAATGATAACCTCTGCCAAGCCAGAATGGGCAGGAGGCAGGGAATGTGTTTTTCCCATATTTGCGTGTGTGTGTGTGTGTGGCCGCCAGTGGCTCAGGGGTAGAGAAACCGTCATTAGAACACAGAGGGTTCCCGAAGCGTTTCCAGTTCAATTCCGGGCTCCCCCAGAGTTAGTGTCAAGGAGTCCTTGAGCAAGACTCTGAACCCCTAGTTGCTCCAGGTGAGCAGGTTGGAGACTTGCATGGTTTCCTCCGCCATCAGCGTATGAATGTGTGTGTGAATGGGTGAATGTAATGAATGTGTGTGTGAATGGGTGAATGTAATGCACAAACTCAGTAAAGCGCCTTAGTTAAAGGCGCTATATAAATGCACCGTGTGTGTGTGTGTGTGTGTGTGTGTGTGTGTGTGTGTGCGTGTGTGTGTGTGTGTGTGTGTGTGTGTGTGTCTGTGTGTGTGTCTTTGTGAATCACTATTTTCTGACACCACAGTACATATCGGCCTGAAACTCTGCGCATGCACTCTCAGTTGGCATTTTTCCAAATAATAATGAATATTATTTGTATTCTACCTTTGGTTTAAAAGGATTGTCAGAGTGCTGCATGGGTAAAAATATGAATAAAAATAAAACAAAAATTATCACAAAAGGTTAAAACAGTGTTAAAAGGATCACTGATAAACAGTATACATTAACACTGGAGTCATGTGATCAAGATGGACCAGTCAGATCCCATTCCAATTGGTTATGATTGACTTCCAAAGTTTAGAAGTAAAAATACCACTCATTCACTTTTTTTTTTTTTACCCGAGAACATCATTCACCTCCAACCAATTGAATTCAATTCAAAGGAGCTTTATTGGCATGGGAAGACATCCGTTTCCCATTGCCATAGCAAGTTTCAAAACATAATAAAAAAAGTTGAAAATGGGGAACATTTAAGGCTGGGCGATATTAGGAAAACCTTCGATATTCGATAACGTTGTTAGTTACGTCGATATCGATATTACTCATGATATTGGTAAAAACAATTGTGCGTCCGGCGCGCGTGCTTTTCCGCGCGAACGGGCGGGCGGATGTGTGGTCTTTAGAATGGAGGAAAAAAAACGGACCGTAAGCGATTGTAGAGAGGCACCGCAGACTAACATGCCTGTTGTTAGTCATGTTGATATGGTCCCATCCCTATTCTGAACACAGACATTTTTCTTACGGACAGAGATTTGTTGCTTCGTAGCAAGCCCCCAGAACGGCTTGTAACTAGAAAAGATGCACTTGGAAATTGCAAGTGTGGTTGCTTATCTATTGCCCAGATAGCCAGAACCTCATGTGAAGCTTGGTCAATCCTCAAGCTAGCACCACTCCCCCATTGAACTTGTGACTATATTCTACCCCAAGTTAACACTTCTGCTGCCTCTTACTTTGAAGGGATGCTTGGTGACTTGGTGCTGCGCCGATTCCTCCGTAGGCCGCAGCTATTATTTTGAAGGGCCAGGCTGGGTTGTTTTTGCGCAGATGGATTATCACTTGACTTCAACGTTTACGTCATCTAGTCACATGACGTGTTTCATGTGACAGTGTGTCATGGTGGCCTCCATCCGAGCCTAGTTTGTGCTGTAAACATGCCAGCTTTGGGATTAAAAAGTATTTCTTTTTTGAGTAAATGAAGTCTCTTCATGGGCCTCTCAATGGATTTACTGTGGAGGAGCTTCACTTTGCGTGCACGCCCAACGTGCGTTGTAAACAAATTGCGGACATTACCGATGTGGGCTGGACCGGAGCGCCGTATATAGTAAGTAATTATACTTTTACTGTAAATACAGTAAGATTGACCTTTAGCGCTGTCAACGGCACCATGATATTTGTCTCCACCAGCCGAAGGCTGAGGGGAGAGTATGTTTTCCCCTCCGTCCGTGCGTCCGTGCGTCCGTCCGTCCGTCCGTCCGTCCGTCCGTCCGTCCCAGGTCAACCTGGTTGTGCCAGACCCCGGTTCTGGCACAATGCAATATGATGTCACGATGTGGAATGACATCACAATTGACTATAAAGAATAGATGAATCGACCTACTTTCTCAGATCGAGATCAAGTTAAGATAAGATCGAGATAGAGTGTGCACAGTTTTGCACACTCACAACAAAAATACCCCACCTGGTGGAGACCTGTGCTCGGAAGAGCACTGCTTCTAGTAACCCTTTAAATGACGGTGAGGACTGTCAAAGGCAGCAGAAGTGTTAACTGTCATGTGAAGCTCGACCAATACTCTAGCTAGCACCACTCCTCAAATGTTTTTCCATCAATTTCCAATGTCATCTGATTCACAAAAAAAGTTCATCTAGTGGTGAAAATAGTTTCCCCAGGACTGCAGTGTGTTGCCCTCTCGGGCAACCACACTAAATATTGAAGCCGTCAACCCTACTGGCCAAAGCTGGAACAGCAGGTGCGGTGAACTACTCGCACAAGCATAAGAACGTGCCGCTGGGGTCTGCCATGGGGTTCAATGGACGCCGTTCGACATGTGTAACATTCGTGATTTAAGACGTTTGTCGACGTCAAATATTTTCTCTCATCCAGATGTGCCAATTTCCCCCACAATGCACCTGGATTCTGCTTCTTCCAGATGCTTCAAATCGCCACTGAGCAACTTGCATTGAAATGAATAGCTTGGGGCGGGGCTATCCTTCCTCTATTTTATATTTAACTATGGTTCGTAGTGTGATGATGATGATGATGATAATGAAGATGCAACCATTCTAAAAAGGCTTCTCATGGCAGTTTCCCATGGTCACCCAATTGTTTCTTTTTAGTTGGATCTTGGAGGCGTGTGGAACTCCACATTTGGGCAAGACTGACAACATGTTGATGATGTCAGATATCATTTTTGCTTTATTTAAAAGCGGATTACACAGAGTTTGAGGCTGCATTTGTTAAAGAGAAGACTACCAGACAGACCATTGGATCACTCGTTGGAAGACAAACCCTTGCAACGTAATATTCTGCTGTAATCACAAAATATTCCAGGATTGTAAAGACAGACATAACTGGTTGAAGACACCCCAGAAAACACTGCTGATACAGCAACGACAGCAACAATATTTCCAGTGTTTCACACTTTGGCTTTTATTCTCAGTGTGTAGAAATGGCGTCCGCCAGCAGTCTGCTGTCTGAAGAGCACTTCCTGTGTTCTATCTGTATGGATGTGTTCACTGATCCAGTCGTCACTCCATGTGGACACAACTACTGCAAAGCCTGCATCACACATTACTGGGACATGAATGATGTGTGTCGCTGTCCACTGTGTGCAAAGATCTTCAATATGAGACCAGAAGTACCTGTTAACAGTTTTATTTCTGAGATGGTTCATCAGTTCAGGAGTCACAAGTGGAAACGAGAATATGAAGCAAAGACTGGGGCTGAAATCCATCAGATGATCCAGGAGAGACAAGTGAAGATTCAGGAGGTCAAACACTCAGTAGAGCTCAGCAGGAAAGATGCAGACACAGTGATAGCAGGCAGTGTGCAGGTCTTCACTGCTCTGATCAGCTGTATTGAGAGGAGCCAGGCTGAGCTCATTGGTGTGATTGAAGAGAAGCATAAAACTACAGAAAAACAGGCTGAAGGCTTCATCAAAGATCTGCATAATGAAGTCACTCAGTTAGAGAAGAGAATCTGTGAGATTCACACTGAGGACCACCTCCACCTCCTCCAGAACGTCACATCCATCAACACCCCTCCACCCACCAATGACTGGACAAAGGTCAATGTCCATCAGTCTTCATATGTGGGGACTGTGAGGACAGCTGTGACTCAGCTGGAGAAGACACTCAATCAAGAGATGAAGAAGAAGGTGTGTGATGTTGAGCTGAGGATGATCCAGCGATATGAAGTAGAAGTGACTCTGGATCCTGATACAGCACATCCCTACCTCATCCTGTCTGAGGATGGAAAACAATTGAGCCATGGAAACATAAGGAAGAATCTCCCAAACAACAAAGAGAGATTCTCTTGTTGTGTCAGTGTCTTAGGAAAACAAAGCTTCTCCTCAGGAAGGTTTTACTATGAGGTTCAGGTTAAAGGGAAGACTGACTGGACTCTAGGAGTGGCCAGAGAGTCCATCAACAGGAAGGGATTCATCACAGCGACCTCCAACATTGGTTACTGGACTATAGGGTTGAGGAATGGAAATGAGTACTGGGCTAATGCTGACCCTGCTGTCCTCCTCCATGTAAGAAAGGAGCTCCAGAAAGTGGGAGTGTTTGTGGATTATGAGGAGGGTCTGGTCTCCTTTTATGATGTGGAGGCCAGAGTTCATCTCTACTCTTTCACTGGCTGCTCCTTCACTGAGAAACTCTACCCATTCTTCTGTCCTCACCTTAATAATGGTGGTAGAAACTCTGCTCCTCTGACCATCTCTCCTGTCAACATGGACGCTGGACTTGGTGGGGACGGAGGGAACATGTCCCCTCCAACTTCAAAAAGAAGAAAAACATGAAGTTATCCCTCCAGTAAATGATTACTTCTGCCAAGCTAGAATGGGCAAGAGGCAGGGAATGTGTAAAGCACCTTGGATAAAGGCGCTATATAAATTCACTGTGTGTGTGTGTGTGTGTGTGTGTGTGTGTGTGTGTGTGTGTGTGTGTGTGTGTGTGTGTGTGTGTGTGTGAGTGTGAGAGAATCACTATTTTCTGACACCAGAGGACATATTGGCGTGAAACTCTGTGCATGCAATCTCAGTGGGCATTTTTCCAAATAATAATGAATATTATTTGTATTATACGTTTTGTTTAAAAGGATTGGAAGCATAGGTACAAATATGAATACAAATAAAACAAAAATTATCACAAAAGGTTAAAAACAGGGTTAAAACGATGTCACTGATAAACTGCATATATTAACTTTGGAGTCGTGATCAGTCAGATCCCATTCTAATTGGTTATGATTGACTTCCAAAGTTTAAAAGTAAACATACAACTCATTCACTGCAAATCACTGTCCACGGATTATTATTATTTTTTTCCCGGAGAACCTCATTCACCTCCAACCAATTTAATTCAAAGGAGCTTTATTGGCATGAGAAAACATACGTATCCCATTGCCATAGCAAGTTTCAGATGATTAACTTAATGTGCAACATGTTTTCTCACTCAACAGCAACATAATGTTTAAGTGTATTGAGGGCACATATCTAAAGTGACTTTAGACATTTTCTGATACTACGTTGTCCATTTCTCGCCTCAAATGTTTTTAAAAACAATCTTGAGAGCAACTTTTAGTTGTAAATGTCGCTGTGTGTTTGTTTACACGGCTGACATGTTGGATACGGCACTAAATTCAGACAGCGCAGCCTGAGTGCAGCAGGTGCTCTGAGCCGTTGATTAGGCCTAGTAGAAGAATAGTTTGGTTTCCGGTAGGCGACCGACCCTATTAAATACGTGCGACCCAGATGTTTTTATTGGCATTTGGAGTAAAAAAAAAAAAAAAAAAAAAACTAAGTCAAAATCCGACCGAGTCGATCAAAAACGTCTTACAAAAAATATATTTGCTGCGACCACACTCGCGAAGTCAGGACCTTTCCCCGGTTCCCGTCTACCGAGGCTAAACTAATGTGAGTTTACGTGACAACGTGTATTCCTCCAAACAGACACACACGCGCACACACAATCGGGGGACAGACTGAGTGGCGCTCAGTCAACAAGTGGCAGCGTTGCTAACAACATTAGCAGCTCAGACACCAGTACAGCTCAGCCCTGCACAGCCACAGAGAGACTAGATGGAGACTAAACATTTATGACAGCGTGGCATTCCTCTGAAAGACTGCGCGGCAACAGTGCTTGTGTTACGGACCCCCATGTGTCTCTCTCAGTGCCGGCGAGCCGTATACGCAGGGCCCCGCCGATCTAAAGGACCCCCACCGCCCCCTCCTCAGCAGAAAAGAACAAAGTGCTGCATGGTTAATCCTTTTCAAACCGAAATCGCGATGCGAAATCTCGCGATTAGCGAATCACAAAGGCCCTCTGCGAAGTAGACTTCCCAGTCGATATGGAGACGTTTTAATTTTTGAAATCCCTTCATAATTGACTAAGGAATGATCAAATCAAACGGTGGTGACTTTCTTTGCTGCTTCTGAGCATCCACATGCTGAAAGTGAAAGTGAATTTGGCACAGTGGCTGCTGTGCAGGACTCTGCCAGTGCAGGGGCGTAGCCAGGAATTACATTTTGGTAGGCGAAATGCCTACCAAGGGGTAGGCAAGGGGGCCTAGGGGTGCTGCAGGTGTTCCAGCACCCCATGGGGGAGTTTTCATTTTTTTTTAAATAAGAAAAGAACAAATCAAACATAGCAAAAATACGTTGCCTGTTGTTGTCGTTTTTTATTTATTCATTTATATAATATTTCCATTAAAAAATGGATTAAAAAATGAAAAAAAAAAAATATTAGGCCTATTATTTTTCAAACATAGCAAAAATATGTTGCCTGTTGTTGTCGTTTTTTATTTATTCATTTATATATATATATATATATATATATATATATATATATATATATATCCATTATAAAATGGATTAAAAAATTATAAAAATAATTAGGCCTAATATTTTTTCGTGGGCGCTCGCTACGCTCGCGCCCGCAGGAAGGCCCCATAGCAGAATCACGCTTAGGGCCCCCATGGGCCCAGAAACGGCTCTACTCTCTCTGCCTGGGTGCGGTGCGTCTGCGACTATCACTGCTCGCTCGCTCGCCAAGCTGTGTTCCTTTGTCAAATCTAAGCTGGAAAATCTAACACTTCCGGTGGCCAATCTCTTCAGAATAAGATATGTTGCCTAGCAGCCTAGCAGCAATAAGACTTCCAGATGGTGGTCGATTTCGTAATGCAATTATACTTCCAGACGGTGGTCGACTTCTTAATCTCTTCAGAATAAGAGAAGACATTGAAATATGCTTTCATTTGTATAATTCATTAAAACTGTAAATTAAACATTAAAATGTAATTCAAAATTGCTGTTTTAAATGATTAATTAAAACTGTAAATTAAAAAAAAAAAAAAAACTACCTACCCATCCTTCCTATGAGGAAATAAAATAAAATTCCTTGCTACCCATCATGCCCACAAAAAAATTAAAATAAAAAATAAAATAAAATAAATTCCCTACCTACTCAGCCCTAAAATTACAGCCTACCGGAAACCAAGGATTTATTTTGCTAGGCCTTAGGCAGCGGTCCGTTATAGAGCGGAACGTCCATTACACGCCTATAATTCACAGCTGATTTCAGCACTTGACCAATCAGATTCAAGCATTCAACCAAGCCGTGTAGTAATGCAAATGAAGCTCTCATATGAATGCGTGTGGTCTGTACAGCTTTACGGTAAAGAACTGCTTTGTGCTGCCTGCGTGTTAATTGTCCTCGTCTGTGTTTAATTGTTGCCGACTGTGTGCACGCGACTTCTGGGAGTTGTTTGTGTGTTTTATGCATGTAATTATCCCACAGCAGGTGTTGAGCGTGCGTGCGTGCGTGCGTGCGTGCGTGCGTGCGTGCGTGCGTGCGTGCGTGCGCCCATTCGTCTCCTTAGTGCAGTGGTTCCCAACCTTTTCAGGCCGCGACCCCCATAATAATCATATTTTAACAGGGGAACCCCTCCACCCTGACGAGCACTAAGAGTTGAGGCATTGCATTTAAGTTTCAAGCTAAGTTTAAGTATTTAAAAAAGTCCTTAAATTGTCACTTTAGAAATGTGCAGATACCCTCTATACACTTAAACTTTATGTTGGTTTATTTACTGTTGAGTGAGAAAACAATGTTACACATTAAGTTAATCATCTGGGGACCCCCCAAAGTAATTGGGTGACCCCCTAGGGGGTCTCAACACCTCAGGTTGAGAACCACTGCCTTGTGCCACCACACAAGCGTGTGTGTGTGTGTGTGTGTGTGTGTGTGTGTGTGTGTGTGTGTGTGTGTGTGCGCGCACGTGCACACACACACTATCTCTTGCCAGGCAGAGATAATGGCACCCTAAGCGTGTGATGATGAAATATTTATCCCTCTCCCTTGCTTTATCCTCCATAAAGAGGCTTATATCTCCTCAGCCTGCGCTCTCATATCCACACTTCTCTTTTCTTTATTTATTTCTGTCTGGTTTGTGTTAAAAAGAGGTGTGATGGAGGAGAGAGAAGGCTGGAGGGAGAGAGGAGAGAGTGATAGACGGTGAAGTGAGATAGATACCACTGACTTAATGTGGAGGGAAGCTTTCATCAGCCACTCTCTACATGGAGTCTAAGCACCATTGCTGTGTCTGTGTGTGTGTGCGCATGCCATAATTATTATTATTATTTTTTTTTGTGAATAAGATGCTATTTTGGCTCGTCGGTACGGTAGAGTATTGTATTACTATGCAAGCTCACAACGGGTCGCGATGCGACGCTTTGTGAACATGTAGATCGGCTATTTCCACTATCAATGGTCTTTTTTAGTATAACATTGTCAAATATGTCAGTAATTACTTATGTGTCATATCTACCATGTGCAACTTCAAAGCCTACAAGCCAAACAGGAATGTGAATGTCAACGACAAATACACAATTAAATCGTTAATCGCAATTATTTGAGTGACGATTAATCGTCATGTAAAATGTCATAATCGTGACAGCCCTACTGGGAAATAATGTTTTTATTTTTTTTCCTTCACTGAATGCTAACCTGGTGAATCCTAACCCTAACTGGACTACTGGTACCTCGACACAACAGTACCTCGGAATATCGAGATGTTACCATCCATTTCGGGGCGACTGCACTAGAGGCAAATAGAGGGTATGCACATGACATCATCATTATACCCGGAAGTTATGCGGGAACGCCTACTGAGTGGCAAAGAACTACTTTCTAGCCTTGAAAGCCCATACATCCAAAAAGAGAAGTCCTATATCTGATTGCAATAAACAACATTAAATGACGTTAAACTCAGTTTGCCACTCACTTTGCCACTCGATTTGCCACTCGATATGCCATTCACTTTATGCACCCTCTATACTAACTAGAGTAGACCCCAGTGAAGTTAATTAAATCATCACTTCTTCTTAATTAAAAGTCTTGTCGACAGCACAGATTAGAGACGGGGGTTTATCTAAGCCTCGTCAGAACGTTGGGTTTTAACTGGGTAAGCCCGATGTATACTCCACAGTACGACAGGCTTCCACAGCTTCTGTATGTCGTCGCTGTCGTGTGGAAACCTTGTATGTCCAAAACCGTTGGTTTCGCATCTATCATTTTAAAAATGATTCAAACTAGTGAACACAGCCGATCTACAAGCACACGTTGTGTGCTTGTAGATCTGCTGTTTTCACTACTTTTGCGCGACGGCCTTGTGTGACGAAGCAGGGCTTTACTTTGCGAAAGAACGTACACTTTTGAAACTTACAAGGTTTCTGCCCGACAGTGGCGATATACTGCATATTTACAGCTTTGCAATGCTCTGCTTGTGATGCAGTCATTAATACACCCTGAATGTCTATATAGGCCTATACTGTATACTGTGTGTGCGTGCATGCGTGCATGTGTCTGTGTGTGTGCACTTTCATAATGGCTTGTATAAAGGCAGTGTTTTGATAGAACAGCACACAGTGAGCGGTGTGCGGTGTGTGCGTGGCCCGGGTTCCTCGGTGATTACGAGGCTAAACGCCTCACAGGTGCACAGCAGTGTTTCATAACATCTGACGGAGAAAAGCCTGTTTCCCTCTGGGCATTAAAATGACAAACACTGTCCTCTACGGAGGAGCCGTGAATACTGAATACATATGACACTATACTGTGAGATAGAAGACATGCTGTTTAGCCTGTTTAAACTACTGTGGTATATAATCCACAGTGTTTATCCTGTTTACTGTCACCCACTCGTACCGTACAAGCAGTGGATTGTTGTTGTGCTCTGTTCTGAAGACTGTACTGAAAATAACAGTACATAAACAGGGGTGTTGTTGTCTGGATTATTCATGAAGCTTTCCCAGAAGAGAAAGATCCCATGATTGGCCGCTAGTTGCGCTGTTTCCCCCCGCGAGGTACCAACAAAGATTTGTTTGTTCTCCACTGGACCCCATTCATTTTCTAACCTTAAAGGAGTAGTTCACCCCAACATGACTTTTTTTCTATTGATTACTCATGCCATGGAGAGTAGAGTTCAATAATATTATTTGTTTTTTGTCACATTCCTAAGACAAAAATGTGATAACAATACATTTTACCCCATTGATTCCGGATGGTGACCCGTTTCGAAACGGGTCACCATCCGGAATCAATGGGGGAAAATTTACTCGAATAAATTTTTTGTCTTAGGAATGTGACAAAAACCAAAAAATATTATTGAACTCTACTCTCCATGGCATGAGTAATCAATAGAAAAAAAGTCATTTTGGGGGTGAACTACTCCTTTAATAAACATCGTCATAAATACTTTATGGTTCCTGTCGCTAGTGAAAAACTGCCTTTCAATTACCATGATATGCATTTTGTGCAAATAGGTCCCATTTATGTTAAAATTGATGATAAAGTTGTGGGGGGTGTGGCCAACTAAGCTGATACCAGCCGGCTGTGTTCTTCTTTGTGTGCTGTATTTCGGGAGGCTCCGACCACATTCTCCCATGTATCCCTGCAGTTGCACTTGACCGTTGGCAGCCAATAGCATTCCTTATGATTCCTGGGGGGTACCATTCAAACAATGATGGCCTTGCCCCTAAAACGACAAAACTCCAGGCCTGGCACTCATCATGCACTTCCCCTCTCTCTCTCTCTCTGCCAGTGCGAGGTGGGCGTGGCTCACAAGCGAGGCCGCGTGGACAGCGGCAGCCCCTCCCCCGGCGGCCCCGGCGAGGACGAGGAGGCCATGGACGACGACTCTGACTCTGACGACGAGTCGTCGGCCAAGGCGCGCTACTTCGGCTACGTGAAGCAGGGCCTGTACTACGTCACCGAGATGGAGCGCTTCGCGCCGCCCCGCAAGCGCCCGCGCACCGTGGTCAAGAACTACCGGCTGGTCAGCCTGCGGTCCACCACACCTGAGGAGCTCTACCAGAGGAAGGTAACAATGATAATACTATAACAATACTATTACTACTACTTGTTTTTTTTCTTTTTATCTTTTTCATACTTCTCTGTAACTTTGTAAATAACCTTATACTGCTGTGCTGCCTCTGGGCAACTGATTATCCCCCTTGGGATAATAAAGGTATCTATCTACAGTATCTATCTATCTACAGTATCTATCTACAGTATCTATCTATCTATCTATCTATCTATCTATCTATCTATCTATCTATCCTAATACTAATCATAATAGAACTACCACAACCGAGCAGCTCTACCAGAGGAAGGTAGGAGACAGCTAGGGCTGTCACAATTATTACATAATCGTCTAATCGCACTTGTTTTACATTATCACGATTATTTTTCATGATCGTCACAATCGTTTACATGTTGAAAAATGTTCATATATTTAAAAAAAAAAAAGTAAAAAATAGTAGAAATAGCACATCTACAAGCTCACAACGTGTCGCGACGCGTTGTGAGCTTGTAGATCGTCTATTTCTACTATCAATGTTCTTTTTTAACTCATACAGTGCCCCGGGCCACAAGTGGCCGCTAGAGTGCCAGAAAAATCTCTATAGGCTTTCGCTCTAGCTTCCGTCCACACTGTCCGAAGTGCCTTGGGATTTCACTCCAGCCAATGCTATGGGTGACGAGAGGAGGATGTTAGCTTACACTTAGCCATTCACTGCTAACCCCTTTAGAAGCCCGATCTAAAGCTATTTCAGTCGCAAAAAAACTTTCTCTTTGGTCTGGGAACACAATTCAGAGAAAATCCTCTCTAAAGATGTGACTTATTATTGGAGTGGGCGGCGCGATGCGGCCGTTTGCGCGAATACGGCCCGTGGATGGCCGAGTGTCGGCCCCGGCCATGGAAGGAAATTTAGACCGGGGCTTCGTTGAGGCCTCCGATTAAATAATTAATTTTATTAAATATCTGAACTAGATCGGGATAGGCACCCTGGAATACGTCGCGCCGCCGACAGTATAGATTGAGTTTTTTTTGGGGGGCTCTAAACTTTATTTTAAACCATTTTCAATGGAATAAATCGTCGGACCATCTAGCGTCTCTCGTTGGTAAGCGCTGGACGAGCCAGGACCACCCACATTGCTCCAAGCAGCTCAGGGTAAGTAAAATAGCAAATAAAATATTGTATTGGATTGAAAATATCCCGAACTTGTTCGGGATAGGCACGATTAGGGTTAAGTATAAAGTTGCCAAATATGTCAGTAATGTCTTTGTATATTTAGGTTATGGGTCATATCTGCCATGTGCAACTTCAAAGCCTAAAAGCAAAACATAAATGTAATTATCAACGACAAAAACACAATTCAATTGTCAATTGCAATTATTTGAGCGACAATTAATCATCATGTAAAATGTCATAATCGTGACAGCCCTAGAGACAGCGGTGGGAAAAAAGTACGAAAATGTTTTACACCCATTGCCAAACACGTGTTTCCCGAGTTGTCGTTGATGCTGTCATATTGCCAAACACGAGTTTGTAATTTTATTTCATATTTATAAAGAATATAAAAATATATATATCGTGCACAATAGACACGCATGTGCCCGTGTTAAAAGGTAAGAAAATCACGCCGGTCAAACTCGGAAGTCGTCCGTTTTTTAACAGCAGTTAAATGAGTTAATGTTAGAGGCTGTAGTCTGCTCTCACCGAACAGGGGCAAGCGTTCCTCTCAAGCTGAGTGAGTGGTCCACTCAAACCGTCCACTTTTCACCGATTGAGTTTTGGCCATTGTCGCACGTTTTTCTTTAATAACACGGGCTTCGAAGGTCGGACGGTGACACACTAGATACCCACATAAAGTTCTCTTTAAGCTGCATCCACTAAATGTCGTGTCAGGTAGGTTCGGGTTCGGGCAGAATTTTAGGATATCAAGTTCCATCAACCGTTCAGGCGGTGGTATGGCGTGTAGCGCTATTCCAAGGTCCCGTCGTGTCGACATCCCAGTAGTCCGAGGCTAACCTGCCGATGCTGGTGAATGCTATCCTGGAGAATGCTAACGCTAAGCCTAAACCCTGACAGTTTACAGTTTAGGCATTTAGCAGACACTTTTAATCCAAAGCGACTTACAAAAGCAGGTAATACATCACTATAATAAGCAAGATAATGTCAGAACATCAACAACAATATAACAAATGCATATGAATATCAATCTAGAAAAACAATAATATATGTAGACCATGCACCTAATCAATAAAAAATGTTTCTAAAACAAAAAAAACAAAAACAATGCTAACTAGCTTCATGTATGGTCATTGAGTGTTACAGTAGTGCTATGGGTTTAGGTGGAGTCTGAAGAGGTGCGTCTTCAGTCCACGGTGGAAGCTAGGGAGTGAGTCTGTAGTTCTAAGTGCAACAGGGAGTTTATTCCACAGTGTGGGGGCCGGGAGGGACCGTACTACTGGGACTTCTGTGTTATACTTAACTGTATGGCAGTAACTCATCAGACTGAAGTTACATCCTCAGCAGTGAACTCAGAGACACACAAAGCCTTTGATCCCACAATGCGGCACCGTGCACACATCTCACATGTGCGTGGACGTGTGTCCTTTCCTGTATAAACGCACGCTAGGGCATTCACCAAATATTCGGATATAAAGGTCACTATTAGACGTTGTTCACCGAAGTCGAATATTCGCTTATTTTAATTGTTTTTATTGTTTTCTCTTTAAAAAGTATATAGTTCATAAAGCTTGGCTAGATAGGAAGTCATAAGAATGAGTTGTCAATGGCCCTGGTGGATGAATTTGTTAATGCTTTATCCACAAGTTTCCACGGGAGTTTACTGGAGACTAGTATCCGGACCAAACTTCCGGGTTTAACAGCAGACATACAAGCCCACGTCGCGTCGCAGATGCAACCCGTTGAGAGCTTGTAAATCGGCGCCGGAAGATCGATGCAAACGTTTGCGCAATGCACTATGGGGCGTAGGAAACTCGTGGATACCAGGGCTTCTCAAACCTTTTTAGGCCGTGACCCCCAAAATAAACATATTTGAACAAGCGCCACCCTGACAAGCACTTGGAATTGTAGGTATTAATGTGACTCGGTTCCACAGATAAATATTGTGAAAATAGCAGATCTACATGCTCACAACGCCTCGCAACGCGAGGCGTTGTGAGCATGTAGATCTGCTATTTTCACAATGTTCGCCTCTTGCTTACTTAACTCTCCCGCCGCTTCGAACGTTCACGTTCGCCCCATTTTTTACAGAACCTCGATGCCAATACGGCGCTCGTTCGGTTCGTTCGTCTGATGACTGTAAGCTGATGAGGCGTCGCGCGGCCGTCTACTGTAAACACATTTTCCGCGGTGATGGTGTAAAAAATCCATTATGCGTTAGATCAACGGAGAACAATTCACTTCCTTGTTGATTTTCTCTGGCTCTGAGGCTCTGTGGCCAGTGACTGGTCTTCTTCTTCTTCAACACATAACAGGCAAATTCACATTCATTCTCGCATGACGCCGCCCTCTGCTGCCTGGCAGACCAAAGTGCACTATTGCACAACCAAAAAAAATAAAAATAAATAAATAAATGTCTGTCTGTCTATCTACTATAACGTCGCAAAGGTAAGCCGCTTTTTGATGGCGCCAGACCCAATAAATAAATAAATAATCTGGCAGTAGGAGAGTTAATATTTGACAGTTTGGCCAGTCCTGTCGAATATTCAACTATTCGAACACTTTGAGGTCAAATAATTCGAATACTAAAAATCACTATTCGTGAATGCCCTAGCGCACGCATGCATGCACATGCACGCATGCACTCACTCAGTATCCATTTGAGACAACACTCAGATGGATACTGAGTGTGTGTGTGTGTGTGTGTGTGTGTGTGTGTGTGTGTGTGTGTGTGTGTGTGTGTGTGTGTGTGTGTGTGTGTGTGTGTGTGTGTGTGTGTGTGTGTGTGTGTGTGTGTGTGTGTGTGTGTGTGTGTGTGTGTGTGTGTGTGTGTGTGTGTGGGCGTACACAGCAACACATTAGCCAGCCTCTGGCTCTGGCAGGGAGATCAGAGTCCCACTCAGCTAAATGTGGCGTAGGAGGAACGGCAGGGAAAAAACATTTCTTTCTGGATGTGAGCTAATAAAACTGATCTCTCTGCTGGCGCTCTGGCTCTCAGACAGCGCTGGGGGGTTATGTTACGCACACACACGCGCGCACACACGCACGCACGCACGCACGCACGCACGCACACGAGCGCGCGCGCACACACACACACACACACACACACACAATGAAATACATTACAGCTTCTCCTAAAACAGAGAGAGAGAGAGAAACACTCTAATGCAATGTTTCTCAACCTTTTCAGGCCAGCGACCCCCGAACTAATCATACACCTTACAAATGTAAGAGTTGAGGCATTACGTTTGGTATAAAACGGTTCTATTGTGAAAATAGCAGATCTACATGCGTTGCGACGCGTTGTGAGCATGCAGATCTGCTATGTTCACCATTTCTGCCTCTAATATTTGACAAGTTTGGCCAATGTTTAATTTTCCATTTTAAAGGTAGGAAGAGGTAGAAAGTCCTTAAATCGTCACTTAATAATTTGGGGACCCCACACAGGTTGAGAACCACTGTCCTAAAACACAGAGAGACAGTCTCTACTGTACGTGTGTAAGTGTGGGTGCACAAGGGGGAGCGTGAGGTACTTGCACTCTCGCCCAAGATTGCCTCACTCTCATTCTGACGTGAGTGGTAAATGGTAAATGGTACATTTATATAGTGCCTTTATCCAAAGCGATTTGCATAGATTGTGCATTCCATTCACACACACACACACACACACACACACACACACACACACACACACACACACACACACACACACACACACACACACACACACACACACACACAGACAGACATTCACACACCGATGGCAGAGGAAACCATGCAAGGCACCAACCTGCTCAGCGGGAGCAACTAGAGGTTCAGAGTCTTGCTCAAGGACTCTTCCACACTAACTCTGGGGGAGCCCGGGATCAAACTGGGAAGAACCCTCTGTGTTCTAATGACGGCTTCTCTATCCCTGAACCACTGGCGCCCCAAATGAAGAGAGAGACAGACAGACAGACAGACAGACAGACAGACAGACAGACAGACAGACAGACAGACAGACAGACAGACAGACAGACAGAGTGTTACTCAGAGATAACAATGATTTAGCGGCCGGTAATCCTCCACCGCCACCACTGATGGGTGATGACTAATGGGTTCTAATGATGATGACCAGCATGAAGAGGCTACTGTCTGACGCCTCATAAACATGATGGACGACCTGTCACTGGAACCCAGGACTCAGGAGGGCTCTATTTTGACTGTCTTAAGTACCAGCTCTTATGCCTTAACTTAAAGGCCTGTCCATACTGTCTCCGACCACCGAACCTTTCGTCGGAGAGTTCCGACTTTCCGACGTGCAGCTTTCCGAACTCTAATTCAAAGTATTTGCGGTCGAATGAGGACTGGCCAAACTGTCAAATATTAAGTACCGTAAGCAAGAGGCGAACGTTGTGAAAATAGCCGATCTACATGCTCACAATGCCTCGCAACGCAAGGCGTTGTGAGCATGTAGATCTGCTATTTTCACTATATTTATCTGCGGAACCGAGTCACATTAAATGCAATACCTACAATTCCAAGTGCTTGTCGGGGTGGGGGTCCCAAGTTCAAATAATATGTTTATTTTGGGGGTCACGGCCTAAAAAGGTTTGAGAACCCCCGGTATAAAGCATTAACAAATTCATCCACCAGGGGCATTGACAACTCATTTTTACGACTTCCTATCTAGCCAAGCTTTATAAACTATAAATTATTTTAAAGAGAAAACAATAAAATAAAAAATAAAAAAAACGAATATTTGACTTCGGTGAACAACATCAAATAGTGACTTTGATATTCGAATATTCGAATATTTGGTGAATGCCCTAGTTATAACGCAGGCGTTTCACCCAACACTGAAGTTAAGGCACAAGACCATCAACATAGAGCCCAGGAGAACCAAGGGCTTCCGATCCCCCCCTCTCCCTCCCCCTGTGTTTTATGATGGAGGATGTTGTTGTCTGTACCCAGGCACAACAACACTCCATGTTTCTAACCCATTAAAGTCCCCCAACACTTTAACCCTTATGTCATGCTTTAACTATTGAAAATCATGCAATAATGTGGACTGAGTAGCACGCTGCGAGCTTGTAGATCTGCTTTTTTTGAAAGAAATTGCGCAAGTCTTTGAATATTTTGACCCGATTCCTTAAGTGTCTTCTAAATCCTTCTTTTAAATCTGTGGTCCTCTGACTTTTTCTTGTCAAGGACCCCCAAAATTACAAGTATTTGACCACGGAACCCCCCCCCCCAAAAAAAAAATATTTTCAAGATGTTTCAAAGCTTGTAGATCTGCTATTTTTCAATAGTTAAAAGCATAGCATAATTCCCGGTCTTTATGGGCTAATGTAGTCATTAGCATTTCAGAGGAATCTCCTCTGAGGGACTGAGAAACAGCCTTAGAGCAGAATTAACATCTTGCTTGTTTCTTTTTTATTTCCCTCAACAGCAGACTGGCTTCACTCCCAGCACTTCAAATGACTGGTTGTCTGAATGGGGGGTTTGGAGATTAAATGTCTGTCTGTCTGGCAGGCTGACGGGGGGTTTGGAGATCAAATGACTGATTCAGATGTATTATTATTATTATACTTTTTTTTTAGATCAGCATTTCACAATCCAATCTCCAAATGGATTTGTATGACACCTCTTCAGAGCGCACGCACGCGCACAAGCAAACAGTTTTGTGCTTACATTAAACACAAACCCTAGTAGCGTCTCTGTTCTGGGGGCGACCGTTCAGTGAAGAAATGACATAGATCAGGCATGCAAACTTGTAGCTTTTCGGCGAAAATCGCCGTTTTGAATCCAAATTGATCGTTTGTGTGATTCGTTCAGATTCGATGTAAAAATATTTGGGGGGGTGGGGGGGTGTCATGTCATCTAGGCTGCGTTGAGCGGCAGTGAGAAGAGGAGCGCTTTTTTCTCCTCTTGGCTCCGTCCAGTTTGTCAGTGCAGTAGTGGTGAAGGTGGCTGGGGGATATGGTCGTTTTATTTTTGGACAAATCAAGCGCTCGCTTTCTCTTGCCTGTGACGTCAACACCCATGCTTGACTGTGTCCAGTGCCTGCAGCCGGCAGCGCTGGACGGAGCGCTCAGCCAGTCTGCATACAGTCAGTCACAGACGGAGCGGAGCTTAAATGGAGCACATAGTAAATAAACTTGGCTAGGTTGTCGTCGTTGATAGATAGTGTGGTGTAGTTGTGGATTGGACTTTTTAATTCGCTTGTGTGTTGCGATAGTTTTGCTACATGCTAACGCTAAATTAGCTCTGGTCCATAGCGTTAGTGGAGAACTCCACACGCGAGCTAATCAACGCTATCATGCCGTTCCATCTGCCTCTTATTAGACAGAACAGAGATTTCTCGCATTTATTTTAAGATGATGCAGAGAGATGGTGAGAGAAAAATGAGGCAGTCACAGACAGTTCTCAAAGCGGAGAATACAACAATCGTCTGTGGTTTTACAACACTGTTTCCCAAGCACTGGGTTGGGACCCATTTGTGCGTCGCGAAAACATTTTTATGGTTCCCTTAATGTTTGTTTTCCTAAATTTAGTTTTGTATCATTTAAAAACATTCAAAAAACATTCTCCCCCAAAAAGAATAACATTTAATGATTTAAAATAAAGAAATGTTTTTTTCCTTCTAAATTCACGAATAAATAAAATAAAAGATCTAAGAAATTATCTTAGAAAACACTGGCCTATTTAAGAAGTAAGATAGAAAATAGCTGATCTACAAGCTCACAGCATGCATTGTCTCTGTCTATGCCTGTCTATTAAAGACAAGTCCCTAAATATTATAGGTTATTCCTATAACTATATCTGTAGGCTATATTATATTTATAATTTTCTTCATTATATCTAGATAGATCAGTATGAGTATGAGTAAAGCCTCTATCAGAGTCCAGGGTGAAGAGCTATTCACTTCACCGCATTGTAGTTTTCTAGCTATCACCTAGGCTTTGTTATGTATTTTTAGGTGATGGCTACAAAACTACACTGTGGTGAAGTGAATAGCTATTCACCCTGGACTCTGTTAGAGCCTTTAGTCACTGTTTTACCCAGTTAGAATCGTGCAAATTCACCCTACACACAGAAAAAAAAAGGTTCCAACTGGAACCAAAAATGGTTCTTCAGAGCGATTCCATAGAAGAACCATTTTTGGTTCCACAAAGAACCTTTTTCACCACGGTTCTTTAAAGAACCATTTATTCGAATGGTTCGATAAAGAACCATTAAAGGTGCTTCAAAGAACCATCAAAAAATGGTTCTTCGAGGAACCGTTTCTGGTTCCTCAAAGAACCATGTCAAAAAAAGGTTCTCTGAAGAACCTTTTGGAAAATGGTTATTTATAATGGTTCTTCAGCTACAAAATGGTTCTTAGCTAAATAATGTTTCATTACACTTTAAAATATCATTTGTTGGAAAAGAACACAAGATTAGTTATAACTTTGAATTTTATTTACCAAACATCAGTTACAAAACTATTAACTATTAAGAGCTGTGCAACAATGCATACACAAATAAAGAAATAAATAAATAGTGCATGTAGAACCTATTTACATGACTAAGGGGTTGTCCTTTGGGAAGACACTACCCTTTCAACCACCTATACCAGGGGTGGGCAACTTTAATGGAGGGGGCCAATATATTGTCAAACTCATTCCATCTGGCCACATTGCATATTGTTGCCGTCTCTCCATATTTGAACTTTGTTTCCTGTAAATGAATGTACTACTTAATCAATAGTATGTCACACAAAATTAGACGATCTATTTTGAATTGCATGCATTTACTGTAGTTAACATCATATTACTTTATGAACTTATACAATCGCATTGGACAAAGACAATAACATTTTAATACTAGTCCTTAAACAGCTATAAACCTGTGGGCCACATTAATTGAAGATGGGTGCCGAATGTAGCCCCGGTCACCAGTTGCCCATGTCTGGCCTACACAGTTGCCATACAGTGGCATCCTACAGATTTAGTGCATTCGCTACCTTCCTCAGAGAGAGGGGCACTTTGGATTTTTTGGATTTTGAAATGTTGAGTTTTAAGATGAATGCCTCAATGAAAGCAAATGTTTTTTTTTTTTTTAGCTGGGCTGGATACGCTATGTTGTACAAATGAAAGATTCCCCCCAACACAGCACCCAGTGCCATTGAAATGTCAACGCTTCCATTGTCCATTATCATGACATGGCCATCCATCTTGACAGTGATTTCACTTTCAGAGTATTTCAGAGTATTTCTGCCTCCTTTTGTCAATCTCTTCCACGTTCACTAGTGGCCGTCTTTCCTTTTTAAACTTGTTCCTCAAGGAATAATGCAGGCCATCCTAGAGAAAAAATAAAATAAAAAATAAAATAGCATCAGTTGAGAACTTCCAGATGAATATTTACTGTTTACTTGTTCAAGCTCTGGTCAATGTACATTTTTAGTTGTAACATAAGATAAATATTAAACATAATGTAAATGATATTTAGGTAGCCAATTCAAAACAGTGATCACTATTTAAAGCAGGACTATGTAATTGTCCTCTTCTACCAAGGATTTGCACCTGGTTGGACAACATTTTTACCAGTGAGCAAATGACCATCAGGTAAAATGTTTTGCCAGATTTCAAATAAGAGCCACTTGTAATGATTAGTCACCACTAGTTTTATTTCCAAGTCTACTTTCAGGAAGTTAGTTGTGACTAGCTTGTAACTGACACTACTATATATATATATATATATATATATATATATATATATATATATATATATAAAAAATAAAAATAAAAACGTATAGCGGCAGGTGCGCAAGAGCGCTTCACTTTATTTGATCTGCCACGCAACATTCATTTTGACCACGCATGCACACCCGTGTATTAACAAAAACATAACAGTGAACTAAAACTTACGAATCCAGTTCCATAAGGTTCCTTCAAATAAGGGAAGCTGAACAGGACAGATTTGAGGACCTCCACATATCCATCGTGTCCTGGATACCTACAAGTTATAAAAAGACACATACAAAGACATTGAGGTCACTCATGTGACAGTGCAGCATGCATTGACACTTATGTTTATGTTTGCACTGATGTGATTAGTCATCTACTGGTGTATCAGCTCTAGGGCTGATTAAGTTATCAGTGATAAACATAAGAAGCAGTTATTTTCCCTGGGTGAGCAGAATGATTAAACACAAAGGCACCCGATAACCTATTAGGGTTGACAGCTTAGAGGCTAGATAAATATAAAATTGTGGTTCTCAAAGTATGGTTCAGGGACCCTCTGGGGGGGGGGGGGGGGGGGGATGGACGGACGGATGGCATGGGGTTGTAAATTGACCATTTAAAATATACAACAGATTATGGGGTTCCTTGAAATGAAAATCAATTGAGAACTACGGATAGATAATTGGATATGGCTAGATGCATAAATCTAGGGATAGAGATGTCTATTAATTATTAAATTGTATAAATAGAGACATGATATATGATAAATAGATAGACAGATAAGATAGAGACATGCAGTTATAGATGACGATATCAACTTACATGTATGGCTTACATGTTTCGCTCAAGTGGACAATGCTTGAATAAACATGTTTTTGAGTCTGTTTTTTCCATGTGACCGTAGAGCAGGATCCTTATTGGCCAATGCAGTGAGGACTGCTGGAGGAAACCTAACTCTGCTGCTCAACATTGGTAGGACTGCTTCTGCTGCTGGGGCTGGCTGGGTCACAGGGGCTTCTTTTCCACTGTAAAAAGTAGAGTGGGGAAAAAACAACTTAGTTCAAGCAAAGAAGTTAATAGTTTTTATATATTAATATCGTCTTATGAATTTCAAAGTCTGAAATACATCAGATGTAGAGTAGACTCAATGTATACCGTAATTAACTTACAGTTTCAACTGCTCCAAAGCAGAC
The DNA here is from genome assembly GCF_963921795.1 of Nannobrachium achirus. Lineage (NCBI taxonomy): Eukaryota > Metazoa > Chordata > Actinopteri > Myctophiformes > Myctophidae > Nannobrachium > Nannobrachium achirus. The sequence goes on along the minus strand of NC_137823.1, from coordinate 10,880,412 downwards.
ATGAATTTCACTTGGTCTTTAATTCGCTCACTCATTCTTTCAGTCATCTGTAGAAGAGTAGGACCATCTATTTCATTATCTGCGGCAAAAATAAACAAAATATTAGGGTACGATTGCAATATGATCAGTGCCTTGTGACACCCCCTGGATGAGTGTCAAAGTGTCCTTGAGCTGCCTAAACCCTTCTGTTGAGGATTAGGTTGGTGCCTAGCATGTTTGCTTCTGCCATTGGTGCCTGAACGTGTGTGTGTGAATGGGAGAATGTAAACTACATTGTAAAGCGCTCTAGGAAAAGGTGCTATATAAATGAACCATTTACCAATTACCATTCTTACCTTACTCAACTGCTTGAAAGGGTGATGGATCACTGTAACGAGGTGTTTACCCTCCAAATGGTATGAGTCTAAGGCGTGAAAGTCCACCTCATCACCAGGCCTGAACACCTGATAAAATATGCACAAATGTTAAAGATATCAACAAGCTTGCATTGCAGCACTCGGTGCCGTGCTGTGAGCTTGTATATCTGCTATTTCAATAGTCCAGGTAAAGCCATATAATAATGGTTAAAGTAATAATGCCTGATAATGTGTTCCAGGTTTTAAGGGGTTACAGTATGTACAGTAGGGTCAGCAAAATGTTTATAATATTTAACATTTGTCCAATTCTTGTCAAACATCGATTTCACCATTGATATAAAACCATCTAAAAAGAGCATTTTCCATTGTAGCCTACTGACATTTAATTTGTATCACAATGCGTCTATCAAAAAGTCATACAGCAGTTAATTAAATTGCACACCATATTACGCACGCGCACACACACGCGCGCGCACACACACACACACACACACACACACACACACACACACACACACACACACACACACACACACACACACACACACAAGGATATCTTACTTTTCTTTAACACTGGCTTCCACCGTCTTCCATTTACTGACAGCACATCCTTTTTCACATGTTCTGGAAAATACAGAGCTCAAATGAGTCAAAGTGTATTCTCAAATGGATCTAAAACATTCTCACTGACCTCACTGACTATTAAGGGTGGGTGCCTTTATGGACTGACGCAGCTGTTGGCGCTCTTTTTAAATGCATTAATCTGGCCATTGTCCTTTATATAACACACAGACCACACTACATTACTCAAAATGACCAAATTACTTTACCAAACTTGACTTTTACGCTAGTTCACATCGAATCTTCAAAAACATACCTTCTTAGCTTTCAGTTAACTTTGTTACATCGAATGAAAAAGCTGCACCTGTAGCTAAAATAACAACACAATGGCGTCTCTTGCCATTATATAACAAACTCAACTACTGCTCGTTCTTCATCTCTGTGGAACATCCTAACGTCAACTAAAACATGTTAAAAGTCGAAAAAAACTTACTTTACTTACAGAATGAAGGTAAAACTGAAGAGCTGTTAGATTAATCTGGAGTTGAAACCGAAAATTGTTAGTTAAATTTGTCCACAGATGAGGAGGTGAGCTTAGATGACGCAGCAGTAAATCACTTCAGAGAGAGAACAGAAGGAGGAAGTGGGCGGGGCCAACAATCAGCGCGAGCTTGTTGTTGTGTGTGTGTGTGTGTGTGTGTGTGTGTGTGTGTGTGTGTGTGTGTGTGTGTGTGTGTGTGTGTGTGTGTGTGTGTGTGTGTGTGTGTGTGTGTGTGTGTGTGTGTGTGTGTGTGTGTGTGAGTGAGAGGGGGGGACAACAGGTTTAAAACAGTAAGCAGTAGGTTTGGTCATGGTGAATCATGATGACCATGATAAAACATTAGATTCTTGACACCTGTCCAGGACAGGCCTTTAAAAATATATATTATATAAAATGATATTATCCTATATATTTTATATTAAAATACATTTTTCAGTTTTTCAAATATGTTTTGACAGAATCAGATGTTTTATAATCATGATTAGGGACTGGATGTCTTGGTTCCAGGTTTATAATAATGTATAGCCTATGCATATTTTCTGAAATCTATATGACAGCAAAATGGCCGCTCACACCTATGTTGCACCACCAAGCCAACTGATATGCCCATATAAGGAGATCTCCCTGATGCCATCAGTATATCTCCATATAAAGGCATGCTACCTTTTGTACCCATACATGGAGCAGACTGATTTATTTGCACCTGATGCCATGACAACATATTTAAGTTAGACATGCAACACTTCATATTTGGGTGTAGCTGCTATATGGCTGAGTCGTGACATCAGAGGTAAGCCTGCCTGCTGGACAAACATTCCTCCTTTAAGACAATTTTAATAGGCCTATAGGATATTGTTTTTTTATAAATCTTTCCATCTCCGTATCTGCTGAATGCCTAAATTGAAAATTGTAATTGTTTTATGTAGATTATAATTTACAGTTGCAAAATACATACTGTAACCCCCATATAGGCCTAAGAACCTTTTAAATCCCAAAGAACCATATGAGGATCCTGAAGAACCATTTGCTAAATAAAATGGTTCTTTAGTAGGTGATGGTTCTTCAAAGAACCATATAGCCTTTTAAAGAACCATTCAAGAACCATTATTTTTCTGTGTGTACCGACCCAAAAAAGGTCAAAGATTTCGCGGCGAACAATTTCACACCAAAAAAGTTGTCACCTTTTTCACCTTGGGGCTGTTTGCATGTCTGATAGATATATGTTGAGGAGGGGGATAAAGGAGTGTGCCAAGTACAGAGCCTAGGGGGACCCCGCCCGATACATTAAAATAGGGTTTAAGTGCAGTAATACCACCCACTGAGAGATGGTTCTGTTTTTACAGTAACATATCAACACAGCTCTGTGTGTTTGTGCGTGTGCATGCTTGTGCATGTGTGTGAGAGAGACATACGACAACTACTTCCACCCCCCACCCCCACACACAAAAAGCAGCTAAACAGCAACATTCTGTGCAATCTCTTCTCGTCTGAGTATTTGTCCAAGATTGTCCAAGACTGTGCATTTTGTACAGCACCTTGTAAATATTTGCGTCCTTGTATTGTATCTCCTACAGTATGTGTACATGAATACATTATTAAATGTGTGCGTGTGTGCGTGCGTGCGTGCGTATAAACAACATAAACATCAAGGGGGCTTGAGCCCCTGCCCTTTTATCCGTCTGTATAAAGTGCCCTCTCCAGACCATGAATGCAGTTTTTACTATGGTGAAAGAAATGCAAATGCCCTCTTTCCAGGCCATAGCTGAATGCAGCATTCAAAAGAATGAATTGCCTTGTCCAAACTCTCCTGAACTTGAATGCAGCATCTTATGTTGAAAGAAGTGCCCTCTTTGTGTAGAAATCCATGCCGGTACGCCACATCTCCAGTATTGAGTTGAACATGCTCAGTTCAGTGTAGTATCACGCGTTGTGAGCTTGGAGGTCTGCTATTTTTCATATTTCCACCGAAAGGCCGTTTTAGAAATGTCAGCCCCTGCCTCTCTAACATTCTCTGTGTGTGTGTGTGTGTGTGTGTGTGTGTGTGTGTGTGTGTGTGTGTGTGTGTGTGTGTGTGTGTGTGTGTGTGTGTGTGTGTGTGTGTGTGTGTGTGTGTGTGTGTGTGTGTGTGTGTGTGTGTGTGTGTGTGTGTGTGTGTGCGTGCGTGCGTGTGTCTCTTACAGATTGATAATGAGGAGTACGGAGAAGCCCTCTCATTGGCTCAGGCCTACAACCTGGACTCAGACCTGGTCTACCAGAGACAGTGGAGGAAGAGCACTGTCAGCATCGCCTCCATACAAGACTACCTGGTACCCTGATCACATTCCATCGTTTCTCAGTCTTCCACAGTTTCTCAGTTTCCTCATTTCAGAAGAGTCCGGCAGGCCTTGCCCAGCCGACATCTTCACTTATCCCCCGGTCAAATACATATACATCTAGCGGTCCTTGGCATTAAAGGGTTTACCACTGACATAGAAACATGCACATTTCGACCTTAGAAGGATTTAGAAGACTCTTATAGATTTGCACTAATTTTCACACTTTTCAAAACTAGCAGATCTACAACATCACGGCCGCGCTGTGAGCTTGTAGATCTTTTTTTATTCAGGTGGTTTCGTTAGGAAGGGCTCTGACACCTGATAGCGCCACCCTTGATGGAAATATTAGCATGCTACTGAATACCCGAATGCGCCTAGCCCGAATTAACGGGCCTGGTGCAGTCCTGTCCCGACGGGCTTGCGGACCTCCATATCGAAACACAACACTTCCTTCCTATCAGGAGGCAGTAACTCTTCCTGTCCTTTCCATAGAGTATATATATATATATATATATATAATATATAGATATATAATAGAGAGCAGACCAGCCCCGCCCCCAGTTATCATTTCAATGCAAGTGCTCAGTGGCGTTTTGAAGCATGCGGAAGTAGCTAATCCAGGTGCATTCTGGTGGAAATTGGCCACTACCTAGTGGCCAAAATGTTTGACGTCGAGACGTAATGACGTCACGAACGACGTTGACGTCCATTGAACCCTATTGTAGACCCCAGCGGCGCGCTGTTATGCTCGTGCATGTATGTTTCACCCCGCCTGAAATTCCAGCTTTGGCCAGTAGGGCGGCCGCTTCAATGTTTACAAGCCGTTCTGGAGGGCTTGGTCCTTTCAGAGTAAGATCAGGAAGCATTAACTCTTCCTGTCCTTTCAGAGTAAGATCAGGAAGCGCTCCTGGGTGCTCCATGAGTGCGTGGAGCGCGTCCCGGAGAACGTGGACGCAGCCAAGGAGCTGCTATTGTACGGCCTGAAGGGCACCGACCTGGAGGCGCTCATCGCCATCGGCAACGGAGAGGACGGGGGCAGGTGGGCCTGGACGCGCGCACGCACGCACGCACGCACACACACACACACACACACACGTGCAGTGCACAAATGAATACCAGAAGAGTCGCCGGAAAGAAACTCGCCTGAGCTGATGGTTTATGCCTTTTGATTGATTGATTGATTGAGGCATTTATTAGAGGTTTTGGAAAAGGTACAGTTTCATGACAGTGCAGTTCACTGGTACAATGTCAACTAAAAGGAATCGTTGACAAACCACCACCTCCACCCCTCATTTCTCACATGGCCCTGTCTAGCGCCACCATGAGGCCGATTCTTGCAAAACCCATTTTTGGACACTGCCCCTACAGATTTTGCCGTAAAATCACGCAAAGCGGTACACAGTATCTCTAAAGTCATGTCATCAACATGGATCTGTCCCATTTCCCATATTCCCTCCTGATTGGCTACCATTGCCTTCTATATTTTGTGTATGCGACCTGATGGTCGCTTATCTCCCGATTAGGGAATCTTACTGGTTTTCCATTGAGATCCTTAACCCATTCAGTGCTCCAGACATGAACGGGTTAATTTTCCAGCGTGCCGTTCGCCTGCACCGTCCGCGGCCAGTCTCTTATTTTGAAGGCCGGAAGTAGATCGAGCTAACTAAACGAATTCCTACTTGACGGAGATTCACCCGGAAGTACTTGTGGTCGAAATGTAAACAGGGCTGGAAGATGGATCCCTTTATTGCTATTTTAGCGAGAATCTAATGCCATCCTTGGCTTCAAAAGTGTTTTTTGAGAAAATGGACATCAAAGATGAGATAAACCGTCGGCTCCCATGTTAAGGAATCACTATTTTGTGCATGTGGATGCGCGATGATGATGAATCGGCGAGTCCATCCGTGCCAGGACTTTCCAACGGACCGTATGGTAAGCTTGCCAGCTTTACTGTATATACAGTATATTTCGCGAGTATCCTCGGGATCGGCACTCTAAATACTCGAGTATTTTTCACGAGTATTCTCGGGATCGGCTACAAATGGGTTAATATCCTTATATACCTCTGTAAATTATGCCTAAACCGTTAAACCTAACTTTAACCTCAGACACAACCACACACGAGAGAGCATGCAGTCAGAAGTCATGTGATCTGAACTGGATGAAGATTGCTTACTTTCGTTTACAGAAAAGAGGCTATGGGTACATTTTTCTCTGAAGTCCTTTGTGCTGACTTCAGTGAAAACAAGCCACGGTCTACTGCCATTATCTTTGCACTGGCGATTCGCGTAGATGAATTGTCCAGGTTTATAGTGTGTGCACGTGTGTGTGCGCTCGTGTGTGTTCAGGTTCATAATGTTTAATAATGCGTGTGTGTGTGTGTGTGTGTAGGTTCATAATGCCCGGTGATGTGGACCTGGACGACGTTCCCTACGAGGACTTCCTGTCACCTGACCAGGAGCTGGAGAGGAAGAAGGAAGTGGAAAACAACAAGAGACAACAGCTGCTGGCCAAGGTCAACTTCCAAAGGTACTGTCAGTCTGTCAACAGCCCCTTTTCCACTGCAAGGTGGAACCAGAACTTTCAGGAAGCTGAACCTATTTTGTTGGTTCTGGTTTTGTTTCCATTGCGAACGGCCTGGTTCCAGACGAGGTTCCTGGAACCTTTTTTAGGACCTGCTCCTGAGGTAGAACTAAACTTGAGTTCCGGGAACCTACGCTGCTGGTCTTTTTCTGGGACCTTCCCAGTTAGGTCTGGTTATATGGAAACGTAAGCAGAACTTGGTCCCGGAACTTCACAGGTTCTTGAAAGTTCTTGGTTCTGGAAAGTTCTGGTTCTAGTTCTGGGTTGGCCCTACAGTGGAAATGGGGCTAACATTCCTGGCGATGCCAGTGGTGATGTAATTGGCATCGCCAGCGGTGATGCCAGTGGTGAGCGCACCTCATGCACGGCCTACTTACTTGTGCACAAGGCCCAAGTTGGCACTTCAACAGAGTGCAGTTCTAGTCAGTGCTCCGTTGTGGCTGTTGCTCGGGAGGTAGACCATAGAGGACTGATCTGGGAATCGGAATGTTCCTGGTTCGATCCCCCGCCTAACCTTGGCTTAGTTTGGAAAGTGCCCTTGTGAACAGGTCAGAGCCTTGGATGGTTCACACGTTCACATTCCGCCTAACCCCTAAGGTCTCCTGATCAGCAGCTTGGTGTCTTGCATGGTCGTCGCTGTGTGAACGTCTTAACCCTTGCATTGTGTCAGAAACCTGGTGGACACTTCTGGTGTTAGCGGGTCATAGCTGACTTATGCATTCATATCCATGTAAAACACTATTGAAAATATTATTTGGGTTAGGGCCGGTCCCTCATCTTTCAATATAGCTTGTTTTCAATTATCAATCATTCAATCAATATACAAGCTCACAGCGCGCTGCGAGCTTGTAGATCTGCTATTTTTGAAAAAGTTGTGAAAATGTGTGCAAATCTTTGAATATATGTATTTTCAAAGCGAACGTTTGTAACTCAAAATTTTGCTTCTGGGTGTGGTCCCTGGAACGAAATATTTTGAGATGGGGGTCCGTGGCCAAATAAATATCATTTTGGGGGTCCTTCACATGAAAAAGTTTGAGCACCACTGACATAGTAGTCTCTCAAGAACAGACTAACTGAGCTCCAGTTCAAGTGAAAAGGACCTTTTCTTTGACGATAGCTGGCAAGATTGCTGACAAAGAAACATTTTTTTTTCTCCAAAAAATCATAGAAGGATTCAAAAGACACTTTTAGAATCGGGTCAAAATTCGAATTTTCACGATTTTTCAAAAATAGCAGATCTACAAGCTCGCAGCGCGGCACTCGGTGCCGCGCTGTGAGCTTGTATATCTGCTATTTTTTTTATATTTAAAGCATAAAATATTGCGTCATAATGTGTTCAGGCCTAAATGGGTGGTTAAAGCTCTTTGGATGAAGCGTCTGCAGAAATGCAGAGTTCACATCCTCCTTATTGAGTTCTCAGTGTGCTCACAGAGGAGCAGAGAATGTGATGTCTCTGAATACTTCAGTTGTTTTTATTCCTTATTGAGTTCTCAGTGTGCTCACAGAGGAGCAGAGAATGTGACGTCTCTGAATACTTCAGTTGTTTTTATTCCTTATTGAGTTCTCAGTGTGCTCACAGAGGAGCAGAGAATGTGACGTCTCTGAATACTTCAGTTGTTTTATTGAGTTCTCAGTGTGCTCACAGAGGAGCAGAGAATGTGATGTCTCTGAATACTTCAGTTGTTTTTATTCCCAGAGTTAAGAGTGATGACAGGCCTAGCAGCTCCATGGGGATTTACTGGGAATAATAAAATAAAATATGGAACGAGAAGCAAAGGAAGGAATCTTTGCACAAAGACATCTAAGCTGCACGTTGAACAGGAGAAGAAGAGGCTTACAGGCTGATTGTTTGATTAGAGAGAGAGAGAGAGAGAGAGAGAGAGAGAGAGAGAGAGAGAGAGAGAGAGAGAGAGAGAGAGAGAGAGAGAGAGAGATTAGTGTTAATCTGTTAGAGATAATTTATGCCTTTGTTGTTGAGAGCCCAGGAGAAGACTAATGAAATACCCTTTAGTGGTCGCTAATCACCCTGCTGCCTTCAGCACGCACACACACGCACGCACGCACACACACACACACACACACACACACACACACACACACACACACACACTTGGGCTTTGATAGCAGGGCTATTTCCATATTGTTATTCACGCATAACATGGTGAGTTTAATCGGCCGGCTTCAAAATCTGAATGTTGAAGTAATGAAGTTTAGGGGCTCATATTGCACCCCTGGTTTATTCTTTTAGTTCATTCCTTTTCATCCACAAATGGACACCGAAATGTTTATTTTTAACATAATTTGTTTAAAAAAGAGGCAAGTGTGTGTGTGTGTGTGTGTGTGTGTGTGTGTGTGTGTGTGTGCGTGTGCGTGCGTGTGTGCGTGTGTGTGTGTGTGTGTGTGTGTGTGTGTGTGTGTGTGTGTGTGCGCACGCACGCACAAAGACCCCTTTCCCATTTCCACGTATAATTACATTGTATAAGCATTCAGCAGTTCATTCAGTTCCTATCTAGATCACCTTACACAGAACAAGGTGGAACGATGCTTCATGAATATGGATGAGAACCTTTCACCTTTCACTGATAGGAGCCTCTCTCTCTCTCTCTCTCTCTCTCTCTCTCTCTCTCTCTCTCTCTCTCTCTCTCTCTCTCTCTCTCTCTCTCTCTCTCTCTGGAGAGAGCTAGATATAAATGGATTCTTCGTGGAGGTGTTTATACTCTTGTACGATCAAAATCACAACAAGTCTCATTTGCCCCATTTTGGTGTGTGTGTGTGTGTGTGTGTGTGTGTGTGTGTGCGCGCGCTCGCGTGCATGCACACTTGCGGTGCCATTGTGTCCCGATATAATGGTGGCTTTTTTACGCCGCTGCTTCGGCCTGTTTATGTGTTTGGTTCAGAGCGCATACCTGACAAAAGACCATTGATATTAAATATTGATGATGAGATTAAATGTTAGATAAATCATTTAAATGCAATGCATATGTATGTGACTTTCTTATGGTCCGACCGAAAGTATTGTGGGATGTCTGAAACCAAATCTACACACAGAGCCAAAATATCAAAAGGTTTAAGATGTACACTTCTTAGTTTTATGTTCAACAATCATCTTAAAGTCTTGCCTTTAGGGGGTTTTTCAGAAATAAACCCATCATTGAATGTCAAAAAAAATAAAAAATAAAAAAAATCACAAGCTCCAGAGCTTCATTCATTTAGCATACTTTGAGTCCTAGTTCATGCGCCAAGGCATGGTTGCCTAAAAACAGAAAAGAAAACAGAGCTCCATATGTGGCGTTTCAACTCTTTAGTATGTACTGCTCTTTTTTTTCCTGAAAATGTCCTGCAAATGCATTTTTTCCACAGGTTTCTTTCCCTGTTTTGCCTTTTTTATCTTTTATGGAGAATGGAGCATATTTTTGGACTTGCACTTTCCACCTTCAAAGGCAGATGTAAACCTCAACACTTCAGAGAAGGTCATACAAATAGCAAAAATAGCTGATCTACAAGCTCAATTTTCTGCAAATTCCATGAAAATCTATGTGAAGTTTTGAAATGTCACATCTGTACATCAACACATACAGCATAACATGGCAGGGGGAAAACACAAGGGGAGTCAATCGCTTACCGCCCGGTCAGTAAGAAATCCACACAGGAGGAGAGCCAGGCACGCAGTGAAGCCAGCTGTCAGCTTTTAAATACCAAGCCTGGTGATTCTCTGCAGCTGGGGGAGTGGGGCTGTCGCAGTATGTTATGTCAGGACATGCAGTCGGCCCTTGTGTGTGTGTGTGTGTGTGTGTGTGTGTGTGTGTGTGTGTGTGTGTGTGTGTGTTTTTTTTTATATTTTCTATTGTGGCCCCCTAAAAAAAGGTTTGGACACCCCTGTTATATAGTATGCTCAAAATGCAGGGACTGACAACAAAACAACAGGGAACTGATTGACGGCAAGGGTGAGATTTAACAGTTTAAAGCCCTTTGCACACAGGCGCGTTTAACCGCACGGATAAAACGGACACTATAATTTTTTGAAAAGAAAACAATGATTCTCTATGACCTCATGCACACCGGCTCCGAATTAGCCGTGCGACGAGTGGCTGCCGCCGTGCGTTTTTTTCTCGATCGAACCCAGTTCGATTCGTGCGTCTTGTCGCATGCGGTAAAAAACTCATCACTCCTTTTATGACTCCTTTTTGGATCCGCAGCACCGATTCCGCACAGCCTTGCACACCAAATCCAATGTCTTTTATTCATGCCGCAAACGAAGAAAACGCAACTGTCCTGTGTGCAAAGGGCTTCACTCTGGCTTTAGAGAAGTGGAATTCTAGTCAATAATGCTGCAACCCTCATTTGACGTTTAGTTTTGAAACGCCCAATAAGGGAAATTACCGGAATGGTGCGACTTGTCAGTGGAAAATGTACCTTCACAGCTTTCAGAAATAATCCTAATTCAAGACACGTTTAAACCATTCATACATTTTACATCACGTAGTGCAGTGACCTCGTATCAAGAGCTCATTCACTAAGTTAAGCTGTTGACAATGAGTGATGGACAAACCTTTATCTGTGTTCATTTAAGATACATGACCCTCCCCCCAACACACACACTATGAAGAGGCCTAGTGCAGTAATAATTAATGTTGGTAGGAGTGCTAAGCTGCTTCTCTTTGATGTTCAGCCGCTATTAGTGTGTGTGGAGAGGATCCTCAATAGGCCTGATAGCACACTCTGTAATGAGAGGTGAGGGTTAAGACATAATGGTCTGGTGAGGGTTCACACTCTGTAATTCAGTCATACTTGCCTTTGTTTCATTATTAGGGGTGTTTAGGGCTGTGAATTATTCTTATTGTATTGGGGTGTAGTGGGGAAACATGAATACAAACAAATTCAGACGATCACATGCATGTGTTCTATATGACACAATCGTGCTCTGACGTTATTTACAAAACACCATACAAATGTTGAGCATTTGAGACAAGGGGTCCGCGGCCAAATACATCTAATTTTGGGGGTCCTTGACATCAAAAGGTTTGAGAACCACTGACAATAGAAACACGCATCTTTTCAAAAAAGAAACTTAGAAGGATCTAGAAAATCGGGTAAAAAAGGTTAAATGTAGACTCAGGGTTGTGGAGTGTGTTCCTCTTGGCCTTACATTACACCTCTTGAATGATTGAAGCAGGGACAGAGAGACTATATATTGTAGAGGCTCTGTATTCATGGCTGTTCAATTTATTCTGCGGCCGTTGATTAATTGACAATGAAGATTGATTTGATTCACACAGAGGGCCGTAACTCTGCCCTTTCAATGACAAGCGGCGTCCCGTACGTGAAGAAGAGGTTGATCCCCCGCGGCCACAACAGATTTGATTTGTTGTCTTTTTACAATGATTATGACCACGGGGGGTCACTTGAACCCTGGCCCGTGCTGTGACTGGGCTTTCACCGCCTATAAGCACAGTTATATTGTTGAGGTTGGGCAGAAAGCTTGTATCTCCATGATTTATCTCAGGGGTCTTCAACTTAGTTGAGAGAGAGAGATGAAGCAGTGACCCCTTAGTTGAGAGAGATGAAGCAGGGACCCCTCAGTTGAGAGAGAGATGAAGCAGGGACCCCTTAGTTGAGAGAGATGAAGCAGGGACCCCTTAGTTGAGAGAGAGATGAGGCAGGGACCCCTTCGTTGAGAAAGAGATGAAGCAGAGACCCCTTAGTTGAGAGAGAGATGAAGCAGGGACCCCTTAGTTGAGAGAGAGAGATGAAGCAGGGACCCTCACAACCTGTTCATAGATTCCATATAGTTTAATCGTTTGACAGCACAATCGTCAGTGTATTTTTTGATTCATGTCAATTTGTGTTTTCAGATATTTAACCACTTGAACTGTCAATAATTAATCAACTTGGCCTTTCCCTCTGTAGTCTGCTCCTTTTCCCCTCTACACCAAAGCTCTTTGCCGAAAATAGCGCGAGGCGTTGTCAGATTGAAGATCTGCTATTTTTGTTCTCAGAATAGGGGTTAATATCAAAGAGGAGAGAAGTCACACAAAGATTTGGAGGACCCCCTGTTGAAGACCCCTGACTTATCTCATAATTTCTTTCTCTTACGTTTTTTTGTTTTTCTTTTTTTTCCTTTTCATAAAGGTATGCTTAACCCTTTGCCAGCCCCAGGGAGCCCCTTAAAAACAGGGGTACAGAGGTACTGCCGTGGAATCTGCTATTTATTTATAAACATGTTTTAAAAAAGCAATGCACCAAATGATAACAACGCGCTCGGATCGCTCAGTGCAAGCCAGCAAAACGTGCATGAAGAACATTTTTTGGTCGGCCCACCTACTTTGATGCTGCTGAAGGCTGTTTTCCTCCGTTAATTTGCATGGAGCGAGACGGGGTAAACAGTGAGCAAAACAGCGCTCGAAAGTACATTACGTCCTCGTTGCACGCACATCGATCTAATCACATGTAATCCACTCATTCCGAAGCCTTGATTTCGTCTTTCGTCTGATCGAAAAAGACGAGGAGATTTAAAAAAAAAATATATGATTAATTTCACTTTTACGATAAAAGTACGGGAAAGTACGAGCGGCTGATTGCGTGGTCCGGACAAGTACGGGCAAGTATGGCCGGCTAAAGTGTTGTTAATGGTAAATGTTGCGTTTTATATAGCAACTTCATCCGTGGCATTTTACATAAATACATGTGCATTACATTCAACCATTCACAAACACATTCATACACAGATGGCAGAGGAAACCATGCAAGGCACCAAACCTGCTAGTTGCCGGGAGCAACTAGGGGTTCAGAGTCTTGCTCAAGGACTCTTTGACATTAACTCTGGGGGAGCCCGGGATCGAACAGGGAACCTGTCGGGAACCCTCCGTGTTCTAAGACGGCAACTCTACCCGATCCACTGGAACACACTTTTCTTTTCTTTCATTTTCTGGTTATAGACTTACACGGTTTCCACCTTGTAGCAGTGATTATACCTCCCAGAGGACTGGTCCTGTGGTCAGTGTGCACTTAGTGTGCAGCTGCTGCAGAGGTGTGTGTGTGTGTGTGTGTGTGTGTGTGTGTGTGTGTGTGTGTGTGTGTGTGTGTGTGTGTGTGTGTGTGTGTGTGTGTGTGTGTGTGTGTGTGTGTGTGTGTGTGTGTGTGTGTGTGTGTGTGTGTGTAATTTGAGGTGTTGACATGGGGGTCTCCGTTGGGGGTCAGACGTTGATTCCATGGTTGCTCGGGAATTGACTGAACGCTCTTGATTGTTTGACCTTGTGCTCTGTGTGTGTGTGTGTGTGTGTGTGTGTGTGTGTGTGTGTGTGTGTGTGTGTGTGTGTGTGTGTGTGTGTGTGTGTGTGTGTGTGTGTGTGTGTGTGTGTGTGTGTGTGTGTGTGTGTGTGTGTGTGTGTGTGTGCGTGCGCGCGCGCGCTCATGCAGGTTGACTCAAGAACAGAAGGAGTTGTGGTTAACTCTGTGTGTGTGTGTGTGTGTGTGTGTGTGCGTGCGTGTGTGCATGCGTGCGTGCATGCACATGCAGGTTGACTCTGGAGCAGAAGGAGTTGTGTCGCAGTCGTCTGAAGCTGCTGTCCTACCTGGACCGACTGGCCACTTATGAGGTAATAAGAGTAATAATATGTATTTATAGAGTGTGACATTAGGGCTGTCACAATTATCACATAATCGTCTAATCGTAATTATTTCACATAAACTCGATTATTTTTCATAATCGTCATAATTGTTTCCATGTTCCAAAATGATCATAATATATATATTTTTTTTAAAGTATGCGATGCGACGCGTTGTGAGCTTGTAATCGGCTATTTCCACTATCAATGTTCTTTTTTTAAGTATAAAGTTGTCAAATATGTCAGTAATTTCTTTGTATATTTAGGATATGTGTCATATCTGCCATGTGCATCTTCAAAGCCTACAAGCCAAACAGAAATGTAATTGTCAACGACAAAAACACAATTAAATAATTAATCGCAATTGTTTCAGTGACAACTAATCGTCATGTAAAATGTCATAATTGTTACAGCTCTAGCCACCATTGCTGCGGTGTCGATAGTGGTGTCCATAATGGCGCAGTTGCGTCTCTCACGCATGTACACACACACACACACACACACACACACACACACACACACACACACACACACACACACACACGGCCACACACACACACACACACACACACACACACACGGCCACACACACACGGACACACACACACACACACACACACACACGGACACACACACACAAGCACACACAGTCACGCACGCGTGCACCACCGCTCACTTCAAACTTGGTTTGATTTGTATATGGAGAGCTCACACTGTGGTCCTGATGTTTAAAACCAGCAGACATCCAATGCTTCATAATGAAATCCTAGCAGTTTCATTCAAGCTCTTCACTGAACCAAGAAGTCCATTAACGTTCTGAAGAAATGCCACGAAAGGACAACCGGGAAACACACGTTTCTGCTTTGCAATCCAGCACACAACCCTATAAGAAAAGGTGGGCGGTCTAGAAAGCAAAATGCAGGCAATCTACAAAGGATGTGACCGTCATGCAAAGCCAGGAGTCATACATCTGGAATTATTTTATACTTTAGCTATTGAAAAAAAAATAGCAGATCTTCAAGCTCACAGCACGGCATTTTTTTTTTTTTTTTTTTTTTTTCAAATCTTTGAATATATATATTTTAAAAGCGAACATTTGTAACTCAAAAATTTGCTTCTGGGGGGTCCCTGGAACAACCTATTTTGAGGTGTGGGTCCGTGGCCAAATACTGAAGCAATAAGCCACGAGAGGCAAGTGGTTACCTGGTATTTTATAACGGCTGAGAGGCGTGGTGAGACGAGGCGAAGCCGAGTGTCTCCAACCCTCTCAGCCGTTATAAAATACAGGTAACCACATGCCTCGCGTGGCTTATTGCTTTTCTAAAACGGTTACAATATGGCAACATGAACAATCATAGACATGTACCAATTAAAACTGTTCTATTTCACTAATAATAATTCACTACAAGGTCTGCAAGAAAGTAGTTCCCAGCTTTTTTGCCAACAACACAGGTGCAGATAATTGGTGAACTGTGGAACACTGTGGAAAGAAATAACACACCTGGGTTTGAGTGTGTTTGATATAAACTGATTCAAGGTGTGGATTATAGTCTCATATACCACAGCAATTAAAGGGAAACCAGCCAATCAGAATCAAGGAATAGAACTAGCCGTTTTAGAAATGTAATTTTGGGTGTCCTTGACATGAATACGTTTGAGAACCACTGATTTATAAGAAGGGTTTAGAAGACCTTCATAGATTTGGGTCAAAGATATTCAAAAGACTTGCACACATTTAGAAGGATTCAGAAGGAGGACCATAGGTTTACACTGATAACATCGACACATCGTTTGACTTGCATCGTTTAGGGAACAGTGTTGATTTTGTCGACTAAAACTATGACGAAAAATGATTGCTTTTTTTTTCACTGACGGAAACGAAATAAAAACTAAGCTGTGATGACTAAGACTAAATATATTGACAATTTCATCGACAAAATAAAAAACCAGACTAAAACGCTGCGTGTTGCGTGCTGAAAATAGCCGATCTGCAAGCTCACAACGTGTCGCAGCGCATCGTGTTGTGAGCTTGTAGAGCTGCTATTTTCAGCACGCAACCACATGTAAAAACAGTCATTACGATGCCATCAAGGCCTGCCAAAATACATTTCAGTCGACTAAATCAACTGTAGATGTAGTCAACTAAAACCTTATGATATTTAGTCGACTAAAATTAGACTAGAGCAAATACTTTTCAGGTGACTAATTCATGACTAAAACAAGTAAGACTCCCTAATCGGGAGATAAGCGACCGTCAGGTCGCAGCGTGATTTTAGGCCAAAATATGTAGGAGCAGTGTCCAAAAATGTGTTTAAAAAAATCAGCCTGGTGGTGGCGCTATATGGGACAGATCCATGTTGATGAGATGAGTGTAGACATAATGTGTACCGATTTGCGTGATTTTAGGGCAAAATCTGTAGGAGTAGTGTCCAAAAATGTGTTTTAAAAAATCGGCCTGAAGGTTGCGCTAAATGGGACAGATCCATGTTGATGAGATGATTGTAGACATACTGTGTACCGATTTGCGTGATTTTAGGGCAAAAATTGTAGGAGCAGTGTCCAAAAATGTGTTTTGCAAGAATCGGCCTCATGGTGGCGCTAGAAGAGGGCGGTGTGAGAATTGATGGGTGGAGGTTGTGGTTTGGCATGCAAGAAGTGTGTGTGCAAAATTTGGCATGGATCGGGGCAACGGTTGCGGAGATATGAGCAGGGCAAAAGTGTGACGTGTGACGTGTGACAGACTGACTGACTGACTGACTGACTGACTGACGGACAGCTGGTCGAGGTTTTGATAGTAAATGCGACATGACGGTCGCAACTAAATTACATTTTCTTCAAAAGACTATGAGGAAAACTAGATCAAAATTTGCTGTCAAAAACAACACCGTTAGGGAAAAAGAGCGAGTTAAGGTGAGGGTCGCTTTGTGCTATTTCACAAAATAATTGCAGACAAATGACCTGACAGAACTCTCCAGCCGTCACAATATTTTTTTCTTTAGTTTATGTCAGAATATCACAGCAGAAACTGCATTCAATTTATCAAGGTTACTGCGGCCAGAGGGAGGAAATGATTTCCATATTGATCGATCCTATCGATCGATCGTCCGCAATAAAACAATGTTGACTGGTGTTGACTGCTAATTCATTTTTTATCATTGGATGAAATGACATTTTATAGTTTGTTGCCGTACAAAACCTAAAGGACATTGTTCTATTACAGGGGTCTTCAACAGGAGGTCCGGGACCCCTGGGCGGTCGCTTTTTTTCCTCCTTTTCTGCATTAATCTCTTGAACCCTAGCGTCCATTTTCGGAGAACTTTAGCCAAAAATAGCAGATCTACAAGCTTGTAGATCGCTATTTTTTTGCAAAGAGCTTTGGTGTAGAGGGGAAAACGAGCAGACTAGGTGAGGTCAAGTTTATTACGTATTGACGGTTCAAGTGGTTAAATATCTGAAAACACAAATTGACATAATTCCAAAATAAACTGATGATTTTTGTCAAACATGAAACTATATGGAATCTATGAACATGTTTTTGGGGGTCCCTGCTTCATCTCTCTCTCAACAAAGGGGTCCTTGGCCTGAAAGCATTGAAGACCCCTGTTCTATTAGATATTCTGCTGAGTGACGTCTCTCTCTCTCTCTCTCTCTCTCTCTCTCTCTCTCTCTCTCTCTCTCTCTCTCTCTCTCTCTCTCTCTCATTGTCATGGGAACCACGTCTGTCGTCAGATTCTTTTCGCCCCTAATCCATTTTCTGTGGATGTCTATGAATATGATATTAGGCTTTTTATCATCCCTGCTCGAGCTGGCCCGGCCCGCGAGCGACCCAGTCAAAGGCTATCCATCACGCACGCACACACGCACCGCACGCACACATGCACGCACCACAGGCATGCACGCACGCACGCACGCACGCACACACACCCTCTGTGAACACACACCTCTTCCCTCTATCACTCAACTTACTATCTTAACACTTAATCAACCCCCACCCCACCCTCTCCTTACCCTTCTGTCTTTAACTGTGTGTGTGTGTGTGTGTGTGTGTGTGTGTGTGTGTGTGTGTGTGTGTGTGTGTGTGTGTGTGTGTGTGTGTGTGTGTGTGTGTGTGTGTGTGCGTGTGTGTGCGTGTGTGTGCGCGTGTGCACGTGTCTAGGAGATCCTTGGAGGAGCCCACGCTGCAGAGGAGAGATACGACGCAGAGTTCTTCAAGAAGTTCCGCAGTCAGAACATCATCCTTTCAGCAAGAACCTACGCAAGGGTAAAATATACACCTTAAGACTTTGAGTGCCTAAGGGTCCCGCTAACATGTCTTACCCTGCTTACCATGGTAACCGAAAGCGGGAAATAAAATATATATAGTAATTTCCCATGATTATCCCAAAGTGAATGCCGCTTCTGCCGCCTCCATTACCTCATTCATCTGTGCCGGGTAAAATGGCCCTTTCTCTCATCGCTCGTTCGGTCAAAACAACGCCATGTTCTGTGGACTATAGCTAATGTACAGGCGTCATGTTTTTCATACTGGGATGGAGTCAGGGTTGGTTTCCAAAGCAGTGGCTGTAGGTCTGTTAGCTCTGGTTTCCTCTGCAATGCAAAGCCATTCATTGACATTAGATTTTGTCTGGTTTTATCTGCCATCCAAAGCCATTGACATTATATTTCCCCACACGTATCAGCGGATGGAGACATTGATGCTACTCATTACTTTTAACATGATGAAATTAGAACATCGTCGTTGTCGGGTGGAAACTCTTCGTTTTTGCATTTATCATTTTAAAAATGATTTAAGCTAGTGAAAACAGACGATCTACAAGCACACAACGCCTCGGTGTTGTGTGCACACTGTGTGCTTGTAGATCGGCTGTTTTCTCTATCTTAGTGCGACAGCCTTGTATGATGAAGTAGGACTTTACTTTACGAAAAAAAAAAGAAATACTTACACATTTGAAACTTGGAGATACAGGGTTTCTGCCCGACAGTGATGATATGTTAACTCATTTAATGCTGATCCCGCGATGTCTCGCGAAATATTAAAAGGTGTCCCCAGTGCTGATCCCGTGATGTCTCACGAAATATACTGTATATACAGTAAAGCTGGCGCTGGTTACCTTCGGTCCGGTGAATAACCCTGGCACAATTAAAGTCGCCAATTCACCCTTTGTTAGCCTTCTGGTTGGTCCCTGACTGACCAACCAGCAGGCTCTATCTGCCTTGTCCCGCCCTGGTTCTGCCTTTTTTATGGTGAATTTGCTAAAACATAATTTTCTGAGAAATATTGGATTGTCACTAAATTGCACAACCATGATAACACTGATCCTACTTCCTTGTTTACCATCTGAACCGGAACTAACGGTGAATCAATCGTGAAGGTCGTCAAATAGGAATTGTGCACTCGATCTACTTCCGGCCTTCAAAATAAGAGACTGGTCGTGAATGGAGCAAACTGCCGGCACTTTGGACAATTAACCCTTTCATGTCGGCGGCACGAAATCGGTTTTAACAAACACATCAGTCGGTGAGGGAGGTCTGGGTGCATTTAAAATTAGGTACACTGTCTTGGATTAGAAGTTACTTGTGGCTCGTGATAAGAGCTCATTATAAAAGTCAAGGATACTTCGGATAGATGTTAATACTTTCCTATTCTGGAAAACAAAACTAAAAAATGGTTAAGTAGTTAATAAGGTCAGGAGAAATGAGCCGTTTAAAATCATTTCTGTTGTAAACCTGTCATAATTATAGTGGTAGTGCAGCTCTCACTGTTTGATGTTATGACACCTTTCAGAGAGAGAGAGTGAAAGAGAGAGAGAGAGCGAGAGAGAGAGATATCATGGATAAGTGAGGGTGCTATTATGTCTAAA
>NC_137823.1:10840591-10858091 GCF_963921795.1 Nannobrachium achirus | reverse complement strand
TAACAGAGAGACAACATTCACATATCGTATCATTGTGTATGAATGTGTAATCCGCACGTGTGCGTGCGAACGCACGCGTGTGTCTGTGCGCGTCAGTCCCAGGATCTTGTCAGCGCAAGGTTTCTGTTTAGTCTTTAAAAAAGTTTGACCGTAATAAATTAAATAAACTAAACTAAGGTTAGACGTCCCTCTTATGCGTCACTCCCCCAAACTCCAGGCAAAGTGAAAGTCCTCGTAATTTACGACCCGTTCCCCTTTTTTTTTTCTCCTGTGAAATGAACAGTTCTTGACTTGTTTACGGTGTAACGTTTGGTTTTTCATGCCTCTGTTCCTTGGAGCTCGGAGCTGTTTTCTCTCCCGTGCGTTGCCACCTCACCACAGTTCTCCTGTGCTTTATGCACGGCTGGATTTGACACTAAAAGTCTTTGCTGATTTATTCAGTCTATTACGGGCCGAGGGGAAGATGCCTTTTGTCTGCTGACTTCTGGCCTATGTTCTAACAGCGTCGCAGTTGGGCAGACACATTGTATCCATCGCCTTATTTATTTATGTGACGGCAGTCCAGGGCCGCCGCGAGATAATTTGATACTACTTGGAATTCAGTTGGACACTTAGAAATATATTTAGTATCATAGAAAAGTTAATTTCACTTTACATGTCACCTTTCTCTCTTTTTATTTTTTTTACATTTCTGGGGTTAAAGTTCTCAGTCCTGGGGACTGCTTTCAGTCTTGAGGATTCCATAGGAGCCATTTCTGAAATCAGTGCAGATCCGCAAAAAAAAATAAAAAAAATAAATAAGGGGGAGGTGTAGCGATGTCTGCGGCGCGAATGACAAAGTCCTCAAAACGCTAGTCAAGTGATCTCCAAACTAAAAAAGCTGTTATAATTTCAAGATATGAGTATTTGGATTGGCCAGGCTAGCACTGAATACAACAGAACTTCAGAAGATACTTCTATAAAATGAAGCATGGATTGGCACAGCAGGCACACACATTCAGTGAAGGCAGTTCAGAACTTCAGGGAAACACCCCAAATATTGGTGTGCGCTGCGCACGCCATGTTTCTAAAACCACTTATTGGGACATGGTCTGAAAATTAATTTCAGTCTTGGGATTAGTTTTGCCTTTAACCTCCAAAGCTACTGTTTTGGACATAAATTACAAGGTTTCCACCCAACGATATATACTCTACACTAGTTTATGCTTCTCTCATCAACTGAATGTTGTTGTTTTCTCTCTCTGTGTGTGTGTGTGTGTGTGTGTGTGTGTGTGTGTGTGTGTGTGTGTGTGTGTGTGTGTGTGTGTGTGTGTGTGTGTGTGTGTGTGTGTGTGTGTGTGTGTGTGTGTGTGTGTGTGTGTGTGTGTGTGTGTGTGTGTGTGTGTGTGTGCGCGTGCGTGCACGTCCGTGCACATGTCAGTATGGATGATAACAGAGAGCTGACGTTGATTCCATGGGACGAACAGAGACACAGAGACATGGACTGGTGTGAGACTGAGGAGTGCAGGTATACACACACACACGCACACACACACACACACACACACGCACGCACGCACGCACGCACGCACGCACGCACGCACGCACACACACACACACACACACACACACACACACACACACACACACACACACACACACACACACACACACACACACACACACACACACACACACACACACACACGGTTATGAGAGACCTCTTATTACACATAATAGCCAACATTTCTGAAGCCTCACAGTGATATGAAAATCCATATTCCACACAGCAGAGCAGCATGTGTTTATTAATATTCCATTCTCCACACGTCACACTGACACAGAACAACAACCATTAAACAGTAAACTTACCGTATGGAAAATACATTAAACAGTAAACTTAGTATAGAAGAGGCCTGCTGCTGTTCTTAGGATGAGTCCACACTCTGCGTTTCTCTTCACAGAGCTGTGTTTATATGGCTGTGTGGTAGTGTATGTTAATATTCAGCATTATGACTCATCTTATATCATAATATCCAATGTTGGGCAGCAAAGCAAAACCGTAACAATCAACGCGGAAACGGATATATGTGAAGTGGATCCTGAGTCGATAGGTCTGCCCTCGACTCAGGAGTCGGGGGTTTAATCAGACTCATCGACGTGTCGTTTTAGATAAAATGGTATAACATTTAAAAAAGTTTAAACCACGTCTACACAATCAAACAGTGATATGAACATCGTGTTAAGCCTTTGAAGTGAAATAAATCCATGAGCTGCCGACTGCCGTGCATATGAGACATGGTGGCGGAAGACACTAAGACGATAAGATTGTGTGCAGCAGTGCATGATTGTGAATCGCGGAGCAGAGTAGATAGGACAGAGACGAGAGTAATGTATCTCTTTGACAGCACAAATGTGTGTTGTTTATTATTTTGTATTGTCTATCTTGACAGAATGTAACACACAGGACCTCAATGTAAACCAGTAAGACTCCCTTATCGGGAGATAAGCGACCGTCACGTTGCATACACAGAAGGCAGAAGGCAATGGTGGCCAATCAGGAGGGAATATGGGAAATGGGACAGATGCATGTTTATGACATGACTGTGAGTATCTTTGCATGATTTTAGGCCAAAATCTGTAGGAGCAGTGTCCAAAAATGTGTTTTGCAAAAATCGGCCTGATGGTGGCACTAGAAGAGGGCCATGTGAGAAATGAGGGGTGGGCCGTGGGGGTTGTGATTTGCCAGCCAAGGAGTGTGTGTGTGTGCAAAGTTTGGCATGGATAGGGGCATCGGTGGCGGAGATAAGAGTAGGGAAAGCGTATGACGTGACGTGACGGACGGACTGACAGCCGGTGGAGCTTTTCATAGTAACTTGCAACCGTGTTGTGTATCGCTCTCTCTCTCTCTCTCTCTCTCTCTCTCTCTCTCTCTCTCTCTCTCTCTGTCTCTGTCTCTCTGTGTGTGTCTCTCTCTCTCAGAGCCGTGTTGGACCAGACCCAGTGTGATGACGACAGCGTCCTGTACGAGGACTCTCCAGATCTGCTGTGTTTCCGTACGGCCGCTCCCTCCATCCAGCTGCTGACCCACTGGTACCTGAGCCGGGCCCAGGACATAGACGCATGCTCCCGACAGGTAGGAAGACTTTCACTGTAACACCAGGACATAGACGCATGCTCCCGACAGGTAGGAAGACTTTCACTTTAACACCAGTCCATAGACGCATGTTCCCGACAGGAAGGAAGGCTTTCATTGTAACACTGGTACCTGACAGGGGGGAAGGGTTTCACTGTAACTGGGGAAGGGTTTCACTGTAACACTGGTTGGTACCTGACAGGTAGGAAGACTTTCACTGTAACACTGTTACCAGGACATAGACGCCAGACCCATTGATAAAGAGAGTTACGACACTTACGTCGACTCCCATTGTAAGCGTGGAAAGCATAGTGGAAAGCTAGCTTAGCCTAGCTTACTGGAGCCTGTTCTCATTCTTAGCGAGCCTTTGCTGCTCTTCAGCCCCGTCCGCCCCCATTATAACCGAGGCATTTTCACTCGCTGGTAAGTAGACTAAATCACCTCTTTTCCACCCTTTTTAACGCATTCACAGGCCTCTCCAAGGTAGACAACATTACTAAAAGGGTGAAAAAGACGTGATTTAGTCTACTTAACTCATATAGTGCCAATCCCGAGAAGACTCGTGAAAAATACTCGAGTATCACATGGTGGCAATCCCGAGTATTCTCGTGAAAAGTAATATATTACTGTAACGGCGGATACATTACCGAGAACAATGGCCGGAGGTCCGGAGACGAAATCCGTCGCTGATTTCGCATCATCACGGCTCCACGAGCACAAAATAGTCCCATCCATAACATTGAGGTGGACGGGGGATCTCATCTTTAATGTCCATTATCTCAAAACTACACTTTAGAAGCTAGGATGGAGGCAGATGCTCGCTTATGTTACACATGTATAAAAGCTCCCGGTCCGCCATTACACAACTCCACATGGACAACGATCGGTTCCGGCGCAGGACCCGATGACGTCAGACCGGAAGTGTTTGCGCTGTGGACTTCTGGCCTTCAAAATAAGATAACGGGGGTGATGCCAACCTGAGACTGGCATCGTGGACTTTATAATCCGTTAATTTCATGGGCACTAAATGAGTTAACAGCGAGTGAAAATGCCTCGGTTATAAAGGGGGGCGGACGGGGCTGAAGAGCAGCAGAGGCTCGCTAAGAATGAGAACAGGCTCCATGCGAAGCCACTTGCGGTCTGCGGCGAGATCAAAGCGTGTCGCCACTCTGCTTACACTGCTCTGATAGACGCAGGCTCCCGACAGGTACAGAGACGCTTTTCACTGTTGCTTACTTCCTGCTCCAGACCAAGTCGCCAGAACTATGGTAGAGCATCTGCTTCTATCTCAGAGATAGAGCTACACATGTGCCATTTCAAAACTTCGCAAGTCCTGACATTGGCAAGACGGCAGATTTTCAGAACATTGAGCTTGTAGATCAGCTATTTTTTGCTATTTTTATGACCTTCCCTGACTTTTAAGTTTAAATCTTCCTATGAAGGTGGATTCTGCTGTTCAATGGGAATGGAGTGGTTTCTTGCCATTTGCAAGTTTCTGCACAAATACGCACATTATCCGTAACAATTAGAAAGGCAAAACTTTTTTTTTTGCAGGAAATGTTCAGGAAAATAGCAGCATATACTGAAGAGTTGAAACAGCACCTCTGTATGGTATCTCCTCTGCATCAGTCTCCTGGACTGTATTGTATCTCCAGTCCTTACCTCGTATCATCGTCCAAGTGATGGATTTGCTCTCTGTGAAGCACTCATGCCTTCCACCATTTTTTTTTCTTTTATCAGGAAGATGGGGGATTTGTTCCTTTCATCGTTCATTCCTCAGAGAGAGAGAGAATGGGGAGGGGGGAGAGGTCTCATTGGTGTCTAATTGGGCCTCATCTCCACTCAGATGCTCAGGTCTTCTGGGAGTAGCAGTGTTATGTGTTCATCCAATGGGAGCAGCAGTGTGATGTGTTCATCCAATGGGAGTAGCAGTGTGATGTGTTCATCCAATGGGAGCAGCAGTGTGATGTGTTCATCCAATGGGAGTAGCAGTGTGAAGTGTTCATCCAATGGGTAGTCTCGCGAGGCCAGACTGTTGCCTCCGCGATTTGGGCAAATGCTCCCGGCATACAGTCTGGTGCATCGAAAGAAGAGCGATGAGTACCGGTTAAAGCGGAAGTGAAGCCTCCTCGTCACTTCCGTTTCCGTCTCACATCGCACACATTTATCATTATATAAATACAAATCATATAAGCATGTTTAGCTTGCTGCTTAGAAGAAATTACATGAACGGTAATGCCCGTTTCCATTACTCGCCGTTCGGGAGCTGCTGTTCCAGACTCTATATAGCATTCAGAGATTGTGGAATAGTTGTCTGGCCACGCGAGACTATCCGATGGGAGTAGCAGTGCGATGTGTTCATCCAATGCAGAGACTGTTGAGTTAAGCTGCAGGATGCAACACACACACACACACACACACACACACACACACACACACACACACACACACACACACACACACACACACACACACACAGTGTTGTGTCAAAGCACCAGGTCCCTCTGGAAGGGGAGAGAAAGCAATCATCACCACAGGACCCGGCCGCCTCTGTTATTGATTGGCCCCCCACACTGTCTCTCCACAGGTGGCTGAACAGTGATTGGCTTCCTGCGATGTCACTCTACAGGCCTCTGCTATAGATCAATTATTTGTTCACAGGTGACTGTTTCATGTAATCAATTCCCAACGGATCCCCAAACCTGTTTTTTTTTTGGGGAGCGCTGGTTTCAGTTCATTCAACCTCCTCTTGTGGCTAGTGAGGTGCGCCACTGCGCCCTAGCGAAACATATAGACATCATTGTGCAGCGGTATTGCGCGTCAAGAGTAGCTGATATACAAGCTCACGTCACGTTGCTGTTGTGAGCTTGGACTTGGAGGTCTGCTGTTCTCTGCCGCTCTATGTTCGCGACACAGTCGCGGGACGTAGCATGAATTAGGCTTCTTGGACTGCAGCTGGGCGAGCAATAGCAGGGACTGGTGCCTTGATCATGAGGAGCGCTCCCTCCGTTCTGATGACGGCGAATGGAGGCGGGGTTTGAATCGCCATTGTTGTTTACAATCAACAGAAACCGAGGATAACATATTTCAAGAGTAGGGATGGGATTGTGGGATCGATTATTGTGTCCATAGAAATCGCAAATTACGATATTATCACGATAATCAAAATCCATTATCTTGGTGGCGGAACATTTGCCAAAAAATAGCAGATCTACAAGCTCACAACGCGTCGCAACGCTCACAAAGTGACGCGTTGTGAGCTTGTAGATCTGCTATTTTTTGGCAAAGACATTTGATAGAGTGAAAAAAAAAGTACTGTTTACCAATTATAGAGGGTTTAAGTGGTACTGGATATGCAGCTCGGCAAATAAAATGTGAATTGATCGCAATGCATGACGGAGGACGATATCACGATACATTAAAATCTCCACGATACGATTTTCGTGAGTGTTTTTCATCATAACAAACGATTATATCGCTTATCGTCCCATCCCTATTCAAGAGTGAGAGATCACAGTAAAAATCCTAAACCTTCTTCCTCCACACCGGGAGAAAAACAGCATCTGAAAGTTTGATGGAATGCATTTTTACACGTGAGTGCAGTGACCACTTATCCACTGCATCCTATGAGCGGTGGGGTTCATTTGCTGCCAACCTGCGCACGCATACTGGTTCTTATCAGTGTGATGTGGACCATTAAGGCATCTATAGATTGGCTTCACACCCTGTCACTCTACATGTGACTGACGGACCACCGATTGGCTCCCCACAGTGTCAATCTACAGGCCTCTGCTATTGATTGGCTTCCCACACTGTCACTCTACAGGTGGCTGAACAATGATTGGCTCCCCACACTGTCACTCTACAGGTGGGTTTCATTGATTGGCTGGGCGAACCCTAATATGTACAATGTGTCTTTATATGGTCGTTGTCAGCTGAAAGGAGAGGAGCTGACATGTTCCAAATGTAATTAGTGTGGTTGCCCAACAGGGCAACACATTATAGACCTGGGGAAACTTTATTTACTACTAGGTTAACTTTTCCACTGCCATTGGAAATGAACAGACAGACATACTTCTGTCCGGGATAGGGAATCAGTAAGGACTCAATGGGAGTGGGAATCAATAGGGAATCAATTGGTCGAGCTTCACATGACAGTTAGCTTACTGTAGATTAGAATATAGTCACATCAGCAACCGTCAGCAACCACACTCGCAATTTCCAATTGCATCTTTTCTAATTATTATTATTTATATTTTGACTTACATGTGTTCCAATTACTACTAATAATCCGAGAGGGGTCCCCCATTGTGTTGTGCTGGGATGGTGTGCACAGGAACACTCAAAATCAACAGGGTTTTCGCCTACTATATTTTGGCATGGCCACGTCATAGGCTATCTTTCCTACCTTCAATAGACTTTACATGATGAGTAATTTAACCTTTTACCAAGGATGTTGATGCTTCACGTGATATCACAACATCACCAGAGGCATGGACCGTGACATCACAAAATCGTCAAGGTTTTCATTGTGTATAATGACCATGGCATTACTGACAACACTGTTCACACAGAACTCATTTAATTATCTACCCTACTATAATCATGTTAATCTAGAATTGGCCAACATTGTTTTAATTCTGATTTCATACCACATATATAACTAGACCAGGTCAACCTGGTTGTGCCAGACCCCCTATCTGTCATCATCATTTATGACATCATGCCTTTTGTAGGCATGTCATCATCATGTCATCATCATATATACCCTTTATATAGAAAACCCGGACAGACAGACCGACATTTGCTTATGTAGGCCTACCCATTTCATGGGTCTGGCAATAACAATAATGTGCTGACGTCATCAATACGCTTAACTTCCAACCGTTTGACTGTCTGTGAGCATCACTTTTGATTGGTCCAGTCCCTTCACTGCTCTGTCTGTGTGATTGGCTGTCTCCCAGGTGGACTGTGCTCTGTCATTGGTGCGTCTGGGGAAGGAGCGCGACATCCCGGGGCTGGAGGGGCTGTGTGACGACCTGGTTACCATGGAGACGCTGGTGTACGAGACACACTGCGAGCTGAGCGTCACGCTGCGACACCTGCAGCAGCTCAGTGACATCAACAAGCTCCGCCTCCTCATGAAGAATGTAGGCCACGCCTCTCTCACACAACAGTTTACGATTCACTCTGTCAGCCTTCTGGTTGGTCTATAACTGACCAACCAGCAGGCTCTGTCTACCTTGTCCCGCCCTGGTTCCGCCTTTTTTATGTTGCATTTGCTAAGACATAATGTTTGGATAAATACAAACATTTAAAAACATGCTGAGTCGCTATACAGCCTGAAATGGTTGAGAACCACTGCTGTAGAGCATTCAACACACGTCTACATGCAGCAAAACATAATCACGTCTATGCTGTACTGTACTCGAGAGGAATCTATTTTAAAAGACAAGTGTGTGATGCAATTGATTTGGTGCTCGGGTGGCTTAGGGGTAAAGCGCCTCTCCACCACTGCAGAGTCTAGGAGATTCATTGAATCACCACAGTGTCTGTCTGGTTTGGCAGGGCGTCTACACGTTAGAAAAACAAGTCAACGTTATTATCGTCCTTTCTCTGTCACGTTAGCGAGATTTGCCCTCAGACACCGGTGCCCACTTAACCGATTTTGTGCCATAATTTTTTGGGGCAGAACACTGGTGCCATGATTTTCGTCCATAAGCGGGCCACTCTCTTATTTTGAAGGACCGGAATTTTTTTTTCTCCATTCATGGGCTGATCAAAGATGGAGGATTGTTGTTGTCGTCCGAGTGCTATTTTATCAAATAAACATGCCAGCATTGGCATAACAAGTATTTTTTCGAGTAAATGGACTCTAAAAATCAGAACAGCCATTGTTTTCAATGGCACGGGTGCACTTTGCGTGCACGTGGACGTGCGATCGAAAAAAAAAATCACAGACTTCTGCCAGTGCCAGCGTTTAGCCATGGACCATAACGGTAGACTGCCGGCTTTTCTGTAAATACAGGATATAACCTGGTGATTTTCGGGATAGCCAAGGCTTAATGACCCTAATTAATCCCGAAGATCTTCGGGATGGGCTACAGATGAGTTAAGAGACCATTTGTAGAATTTGTATACCCTGTCATTATCTAGTGACTCCAATTGTGATTGCCTATCAACACGAACGACGAGTCCCCCTCATTTCCTGTGTGTCTATACCAAGACATCAGAGACACATACTTCCCACAGATCATAACCATCCAAGGAAAGGTTGAAAACATGACCGATGATTTAAACAAAAAAAAAACTCCCATATCTGCTGAGTGAAGTACAATAATGTGCAAACACTGCAGCAAGATTTGTGAACTGCTGTGATAGGAGAAGGATATCAAATGGAACACAACCACCTTAAAGACTACCGATCATGGTGTATATACAGTATATCCCTGCACTGTCTGCATCGAGTAAACTCCATACATGGAAACTGTTCCACCCCTCTCAATTGTACATTTGTTATTTTGATTGCATTACATTGATTGATTGTATAGTAGCATGTACACTTCTGCTTTTGCAATGTAAACCTATGTGTTCTCATGCCTATAAAGTAGTGTCCAAATAAGGGCATATCGGATCCCGATATATCGGTGGCCGATATATCGGGAACCGATATGCCCTCATTTGGTCGTATCAGATCATATCATATCGGTCATTATCCCACACACACAAACAGGCAGTTGGACATACTATACATGTATCTGTGTCACTCTCTTTTTCCCAGACACCTTGACTGACAAGTAAAAAAATAATAAGTTGGTTTAAGAAAGCAGCTGTCTGTAGTACTAATGTCACTGTACCTTTGCATAATCATATTGGGGCAAAGTCTTTGCACGATCCACACACACAAAAAAAGGCCTGTTTCCATTATGCATACATATATCGGTTGCATATCGGTTATCGGTGACTGTCCCCTCTCTCGAATCGGTTATCGCATCGGGCACAAAAAATGCCTATCGTTCAGACACTACAACACCCATTTAGAACGGGTACACATTATTGTGTATCATTATTTTATGCTTTAACTATTGAAAAATAGCAGATATACAAGATCACAGCGCGGCACCGAGTGCTGCGCTGCGAGCTTGTAGATCTGCTATTTTTGAAAAATTGTGAAAATTTGAATTTTGTCTTTTGAATCCTTCTAAGATTTTTTTAAAAACCTATGTTTCTATGTCAGCAATCTGGCTATAGCCATCGTCAAAGAAAAGGTCCTTTTCACTCAAATGGAGCTCAGTTAGTCTGTTCTTGAGGGACTACTATGTCAGAGTTTCTCAAACTTTTTCATGTGAAGGACCCCCAAAATGATATGTATTTGGCCACGGACCCGCATCTCAAAACATTTAGTTCCAGGGACCCACCCAGAACCAAACTTTTAGATACAAACGTTCACTTTAAAAATACATATATTCAAAGATTTGCACAAATTTTCACGACTTTTTTCAAAAATAGCAGATCTACAAGCTCGCAGCGCGGCACTCGGTGCCGCGCTGTGAGCTTGTATATCTGCTATTTTTCACTGGTTAAAGCATTCAATAATTCTAGGCCTGAATGGGTTGTTAAGCCCTTTGAATTGAATAACTGAATTGAAAAATGTAATTGTCTGCTAACGTCTTCCATCCAGTCCAGTGCAGAGCGCTACGTGAAGGACGTGTTCCAGTGGATGCTGCCCTTCCTGCACCGCTGCGAGGCCCAGCAGGCCGGCAGCTCCAGGACCCTGCTGAGAGAGTACCTGGTCAGCCTGGGGAGGGAGGACCTGAGCCTGCCGCTGAGGCTGTTCCAGCACTGCAAGCCTGATGTGGGTCTGACGCACGCACGCACGCGCGCACGCACGCACGCACGCACGCTCACACTCAATGTTGTTTTTGATGGCACATTTTGATTTAGTTTTAGTCTAGGGCATTCACCAAATATTCAAATATCAAAGTCACTATTCGACGAATGTTCGCCTTTTTTTTTAATTATTATTATTTTTTATAGTTTATAAAGCTTGGCTAGATAGGAAGTCATAAGAATGAGCTGTCAATGCCTCTGGTGGATGCATTTGTTAATGCTCTATACCAGGGGTTCTCAAACCTTTTTAGGCCCTGACCCCCAAAATAAACATATTTGAACTGACAAGCACTTGGAATTGTAGGTATTACATTTAATGTGACTCGGTTCCGCAGATAAATATTGTGAAAATAGCAAATCTACATGCTCACAACGCCTCACGTTGCGAGGCGTTCTGAGCATGTAGATCTGCTATTTTCACAATGTTCGCCTCTTGCTTACTTAATATTTGGCCAGTAGTTTGGCCAGTCCTGTCGAATATTTGACCATTCGAATACTTTGAGGTCGAATAATTCGAATACTAAAAATCACTATGCGTGAATGCCCTAGCGCACGCACGCTCACACGCAATGTTGTTTTTGACGGCACATTTTGATTTAGTTTTAGTCATAGTCTTTTGAATAAAATGTCATTTAGTTTTAGTCGTAATTTAGTCACCTGAATTTTTTTTGTTTTAGTCTAGTTTTAGTTGACTGAATATCATCAAGATTTTAGGCGACTAAATCTACAGTTGATAAAACTAAAATGTATTTTGGCATTTTGGATGGTATCGTAACGACTGATTTTACACTTGGTTGCACGCTGACAATCAATATATTTAGTCTTAGTTTTAGTCATCACAGCTTAGTTTTTATTTAGTTTTTGTCAGGGGAAAATCAACACTGCTCACACGCAAGCACACATGTTTTATTTTATCAGTCTATTTGTGCTGATGTCAGGGCCAGTGTCTCAGCCCTGCTGTATAATGCTATATTTATGGCCCAGAGGGCACTGTCAAGGACAAGCCCTGCGGGCTGTTAAAGCACATATTTCTCTCGCTCTCTCACACGCGCACAGTCTTGCTGCCTCTCAAATATAACATAGCGCAGCATCCTCTCCTCTACTCGTTGATTCATTTCAGTTTGATTCAAGTGTTTGATCAAACATGGGAAACAGATACAGATATAAAATGTACGTACAGTTAAGGATCACAGGCCTACTAGTTTATAGACAGAGTGTAATATTTAGACTATGCTGTCACCAGGAATGCTGGTCCATGATTGGCTACGGGCAAAAACACAAACAGATACGTGGCAGACATGCGACAGATACGCAACAAAACGCAGTACTTGTACACTCTGCTGGTGCACGTAATAATACAATGAACCAACATTAATAGACAGTCGTTCTGGTGGTTGTAGTGGTAGTATTACTAGGGACGTTAAGCACCGACGGCTACGGCAGTCCGCTACGGTAACCAGAAATGGATCAGTGCTCGATCACTCTAACCTAACGCGGACCAGTTTGTGTAGGCAGATGGGTGGGCGCGGCGAATCTCTCCGCGAGTCTCTGGCCAATAGCATGGGTTCTCCTCCCCCCACCCCCCTCTGCTCCTCTGCTCAGTGCAGAGAACGCTGCTGCGTCATGACGTCAACACATTCGGTGCGACGCTCTCTGCACTCTGATTGGCTAGGGAAATTCTACACTTCCTCCAACAGTGATCATAACGCGATCGCCCAGGCTTCTTTTTCTTCCTATCGCCAAAAAAAGCCTGGGTTTCCGAGGCTAGTGCTCGATAGATAAACCTGCTTGCCGTCACAGCCCTTCTTAACGACCTTTCCACGTAGTGTCTACAACGTATGCTGCGTAGATGCGTCGCCATGGGAAACAAAGAGTTCAGTAAAAGGGGTGGGAACCCGTCGCCGATGGCTGTTTGCTTAACGATTTTGACTGCTACGGCGATTGCGTCATAGCAGCTGTACTTCCGCCTGACGGAGCCGCCCTGAAAACCGTTGAGAGCTTAAAGTCCCTATTAACTGTAATGATGTGCTTCTCCTCTCAGTGTCAGCAGAAGATCATGGAGGACGCAGACCAGCTGATGTCAGTAGCTCTAGAGGTGGTCTACAGCAGTGAGAGAGACGACCAGCTCAGTCTGTGTTACGACATCCTGGAGTGCCTGCCTCAGAGGGGCTACGGGTACACACACACACACACACACACTAGGGCATTAACGAAAAAGTCGACAAGTCGACTGAGTCGACTTCATTACACAAGTCGACTCCCACCAGAGAAAGTCAAAAGTCGAAGTAAAAAAAAAAGTCCTTTGTATTTGGTTTTCTATCATTATTTTTGCTCCATGTGTGTGTCTGTACAGCATTCAAACAGTAGGATTGCTTATTGTCAAGGACAGAATGATCCAATATTACAGTGCTACATTACATTCGGTATAACATGGTTCTATTGTGAAAATAGCAGATCTACATGCTCACAACGCCTCGCATCGCGAGGCGTTGTCGGGAGGTTGCGTGGCAGGTTAGCCTAACTGAGGTAAGGTTACTGAGGTTAGGGTTAGGGTTAGGGTTAGTAGCCCGGTGGTCGGTGGAAGCGACCACCGGTCGGTGGATTTACCTACCCGGTCGCTGGATTAGCGTCCCGGTCGGTGGAATTAGCGTCCCGGTCGGTGGAATTAGCGACCCGGTCGGTGGTTTTAGCGTCCCGGTCGGTGGTTTTAGCGTCCCGGTTGGTGGTTTTAGCGTCCCGGTCGGTCGATTTAGCGACCCGGTCGGTGGTTTTAGCGTCCCGGTCGGTGGTTTTACCGTCCCAGTCGGTCGATTTAGCGACCCAGTCGCTGAAAACTACCGACCACGTCGCGACCCGGTTGTAGGTCGCTAAATGATCTCGCCCTCTCTCCCCATCACATCACCATGCATTTTGAGCTTAGAGTTAAAAGGTTAAAACATCATCAGGTGTACAGGACAATAGGGATGGGACATATAGAAATGTCATGTTACGTTTATTGTGACCAAAGAAAATGCGATTTA
Organism: Nannobrachium achirus; assembly: GCF_963921795.1. NCBI lineage: Eukaryota > Metazoa > Chordata > Actinopteri > Myctophiformes > Myctophidae > Nannobrachium > Nannobrachium achirus. Next base: position 10,844,066 of record NC_137823.1, on the reverse strand, counting down.
CGATTTTATCGCTGTAATCAAAATATCCCCAACATCTATTATCCTGGGGCGGAACATTTGCCACAAACAAATAGCAGATCTACAAGCAAAGCGTTGTGAGCCTGTAGATCGGCTATTTTTTGCCAAAGAGAGTTGGTAGAGAGTAAAAAAAAAAGACTGTATCAAGTACGTTATTTCCAGGTCAGTTTAAAAGGTGATCCCAGTGCATGACGGAGGGAAATTTCACGATAAATTAAAATATCCAAGATACGATTATTGTGAGTGTTTTTTTTTAGCTGTTCCAGCAGGGAGAGATGTGTTCATTATTGTGAAGTCTTGTGGGCGTTTCTGAACATGAGCTTTCAGCTTCCATTTCCACTGGATTTGGATTAGCAACGCTCTGCTGCTGCACAGAAAATGTCCAAGATAATTACTTTGGATCTTTATTCCCTTTTCTTCTGTTTTCTCTCCCTCTCTGGGAGTGGTGTGTGAGGCCCTGCTAAGCTCTGGAATGGATGTTCCAGCCTAGAATATCCTTGCTAACATAGAAACATAGGTTTTTCAAAACACCTTAGAAGGATTCAAAAGACACTTAAAATTCTAATTTTCACGATTTTTCAAAAATAGCAGATATACAAGCTCACAGCGCTGCACAGATCTACAAGCTCACAGCGCGGCACTCGGTGCCGCGCTGTGAGCTTGTATATCTGCTATTTTTTCAATAGCTAAAACATAAAATAATGATACACAATAAGGTGTACCCGTTCTAAATGGGTTAAATGGATGAAAACACAGCCTGTCTTCAAATGGATCCAATGCTATTTCTTTAGTCACAAGCGGCTGTTAATACCGTTCATTGGTTTAATATTTTAGCAAACCCACAGCCACTCTAAACAACGTTCACTTTGAAAATGGATCCAAGCTAGTAAAAGAAAATGCTCACGACGTGTCGTGTTGTGAGCTTGTCTCTCCGCAGTTTTTTTGCTACTTCAACTTGACACTCTTGTGCAACGAAGTAGAGCATTAAAAAGAAAAGTTTGAATTCAGATACACGGTTTCTGCCTCCAACAGCTTTGACATTAAAAAAAGTCCAATAATGACCGTGCCTCTTTCCCCTCCTCTCCAGCAGTGATGTGTATTAAACCCATTTAGATCGGGTACACATTATTGTGTATCATTATTTTATGCTTTAACTATTGACAAATAGCAGATATATACGAGCTCACAGCGCGGCACTCGGTGCCGCGCTGCGAGCTTGTAGATCTGCTATTTTTGAAAAAATCGTGAGAATTTGAATTTTGACCCGATTCTATAAGTGTCTTTTGAATCCTTCTAAGGTTTTTTGAAAAACCTATGTTTCTATGTGAGCAATCTGGCCAGCCATCGTCAAAGAAAAGGTCCTTTTCACTTAAATGGAGCTCAGTTAAGTCTGTTCTTGAGAGACTACTATGTCAGTGGTTCTCAAACCATTTCATGTGAAGGACCCCCAAAATGATATGTATTTGGCCACGGACCCCCATCTCAAAATATTTAGTTCCAGGGACCCCCCAGAAGCAACATTTGAGTTTCAAACATTCGCTTTGAAAATACACATATTCAAAGATTTGCACACATTTTCATGACTTTTTCAAAAATAGCAGATCTACAAGCTTGCGAGTGCCGCGCTGTGAGCTTGTATATCTGCTATTTTTCACTGGTTAAAGCATTCAATCATTCTAGGTCTAAATGGGTTAAGGCCCCACTAAGCTCTAGAATCCCCGTCCCAACTGAGAATATTATAGAGTTGACTTTCAGGGAGACCAGCTGAGCCCTCCCTGCTTTCAACCCAATTCCTCTAAGCTTGGAGCGGGGCGGCTTAACCCTGCAAGGCCCAGCGTAGCTTTTTGGCAGCATTTATATTTGATAAAAAAAAAGAGTTTAAATAATTAGTTTTCCTGTTCTTTTTTCTTAACATAACCATTGGATCCTATTGCTTAGTATTACAATGCCATTGGCCACAATATTTGCATATAAATACCCCCCACAGAGGCTGACATTCACACAACTTAAAGTTTTGACGAACAACATCTCACTTTTTTACTGAAGCTATTCCTCACAAAAAAGTAAAATGCCTGTAATAATGTTTTTGGTGATCATTAGAATGTCTAGAACATGTACATAATGTTATTATTGTGAAAAGAATCCCCAAAATGTAAATTAGAGCATGATTTATGATTTATGGCTATAAAACCTTTATTAAAGCATTACATTTTCCTCTGATTAGGACTCCTACAACATCGCCTGATAAAAAAAAAAAAAGAAAAAAAAAAAAAGCCAAGTAGAAATTAATTTGGGTCTAGCAGGGTTAATGACGGTCTCAATCTGCTCAGAAGAGAGAGAATCTCTGGGTGTGGCAGTGGCTCAGGGGTAGAGAAACCGGCATTAGATCACAGAGGGTCCCCGAGGGGTTCCCAGTTCGAATCCGGGCCCCCGGTCGAAGAGTCCTTGAGCAAGACTCTGAACCCCTAGCTGATCCTCCGCCATCGGCGTGTGAATGTGTGTGTGAATGGGTGAATATAATGTACAATCTATGTAAAGTGGACAAATGAACCATTTACCATCTCTCCACCAAACAGACTGCCACAGATAACTGCCACTGGACGCGGGCGGCTGTGCAGCGTCGCGGTATCGACGCACGTTGGGGTTAGTGCCGCGCGGTAACCCCAACTGGATGCGGCGCGCTGCCACACAGCACATCCATTTCTCCTGGTGGGGAGAACCATGGGAGAACATGTTCACCGCACGGCACCGCTGGGAAAATAGAACAGAGTCGTATCAGCGCGGCAGGCGAGGCAGCAGAGCCGCGACTGCGCGCGTCTGACGCCGCCGGTGTTGGTTAGTTCATTGAAAATAATGGGGCTGTATGTTTTGACGCGCCACTTCCGAGCCGCCTCCGTGTCCAGTGTGTGTTCCCCTTAAAGGTAGCTCTACACTAAACACACTGTTACAGATTACTATAGACCGGCAGTCGAATGAGATCGGTCGGTTGGAAGGTGTGAAATAAAGTTGCTGAATGCACATGAGAGCCGAAACCGGCAGACTACTGCACTGCAGATTGCTGCGAAGGGCATGGACACAAGGTTACAGTATCTCCACTATGTTGGTTTAATATATTGTTCATATTCAACGTTAATTAAAACGATAAACACTGCATGCCTGCCGTAAGCGGCAGGGCAAAGTGCTCACAGCCATTTAATTCTGCTTTGACTAATATTATAACATATAATACATAACTGGAAGGGTCTCTAACATAATTTGGAGTCAGAAGCGGTGGGATCAGGTATTGCATTATTTTAGTCGGTAAACATAAAAATACTCTTTCAGTCAACATATTAACTGATGAAGAACGAACAGCTTTCGCAGGTCCTTGTACACACACATGCGCGCGCGCGTACACACACACACACACACACGCGCACGCACGCACGCACACACGCACACGCGCGCACACACACAC